>NW_026853321.1:0-89404 GCF_026571515.1 Ruditapes philippinarum
TGTAATTTTATTTTAACATAATAACAAAAATACTGATAGCTCGTTACAACGGAGTTGTGATCTAATCGATGGGAAAAAAAACATTTAATTAAATTCCCCCCCCCCCCTCGTTCCATCGAAAGAAAAATTTGATTATATTTTTTTTTAAATTATCAACACACCTTACGAGCCAAACTAAATAAATTTTAGCTGTAAAATAACAAGTTTAAACGAAATACATTGTTATGAATATCTTTTATTAGTTTTGATTTTTTTTATTATTCATCTACAATTAATGTAACAAATGTGTACACATTCATGGATGAAATCAAATTAAAAAATGACCTAATAACATTGCAAACTTATTGCATTTTTTCCCGATTTCTTTAAAAATTCTTGCCCTTTCAATCCTTTTAGCATTTTTATTCTTTATAACTATAAAATGAATGAATAGATAACACACCAACATATTTATTAATATTTTTAAGTTCGGACGAAGAATCGTTAATGTTTATACCTTTGTAATTTTGTAATTACCAAGAAATAAATGTAATTGATTGCATAATGAAGTTAGTATGAGTATGAGATATGGGGATTGAAGTCGTATAATTGGATACTGAATTATGTCCGTAAGGTCAACTCATTGATAAGAAATTAGCAAACGGAGCATGTTCTTTGTTTTTACTGCTAAAATATTAAAGTATTTCTTTTGTTTTTAAATTTAAGTTGGCATTCATTTATGTAATCCCTATAAGAATGAAAAATGATCAATGAATCAATCAAACAATCAATTAATCTGTCAATCAAGTCAATCAATCAAACCGACCAAAAAACCAACAATTTAATTATTTTCCAAAACACATAATTAAATATGTAAGTTGACGTATTTATTTATTTATTTATTTCAATTGAAGAAGTCTTCCATATTACATGTATGAATTCTTTTAAATTAATATTATCTTTCTTGTTGGGATTTCTTAATTTTTGTTTTCATTTTCTCTGTGTACACATGATGTTGATTAAAACCATGCGCCTAAATGATCTTCAATCAGTTAAATTTTGAAAATGCTTCATTTTGGATAAAGTAGTTAAAATAGTTTGTTTAAGTTTATTCTCACCAATCAAAGAACGACAAAACTTTTATTATCGACAAAAACATTTCAATTAGCAATTACATGGACACGACTTATAAAAAAACTTTAAAATATCCGCCATTTTTGTGTCGCCTCTACGGAGTAGTGGCGACATATAGGGATCACTTCTCCGTCGTCTGTCTGTCCGTCTGTCCGTCTGTCTGTCCGTCACAAAACTTGTCCGGACTACTCCTCATAAACTACTGGTGCAATTTCATCTAAACTTTACAGGAATGATCAGTACCAAGTCTAGTTGTGCATATTGTCAGCATTTTTTGGTTCAATGATTTTTGGCAGAGTTATGGCCCTTTAATAATTTTTAATTTAAAAGTTTGTCCGGACTACTTCTCTTATACCACTAAAGCAATTTCAATGAAACTTTACAGGATTGATTTGTAGCTCAAGTCCTTGCGCATATTGCAAGGGTTTTCCGGTTGAATGATTTTTGGCCGAGTAATGTCCCTTTGATAAAAATGTGTATTTTTCTGTATGTTGCCAGATACACAAAAGCTTGTCCGGACTACTCCTCATAAACTACTGGTGCAATTTCATCTAAACTTTACAGGAATGATCAGTACCAAGGGTAGTTGTGCATATTATCAGCATTTTCCGGTTCAATGATTTTTGTCAGAGTAATGGCCCTTTAACAATTTTTATTTTTAAAGTTTGTCCGGACTACTTCTCTTATACCACTAAAGCAATTTCAATGAAACTTTACAGGATTGATCTGTAGCTCAATTTCTTGCGCATATTGCATGGGTTTTCCGGTTGAATGATTATTTACCGAGTTATGGCCCTTTGATAAAAATGTGTTTTTTCTGTGTGTTGCCAGATACGCAAAAGCTTGTCCGGACTACTCCTCATAAACTACTGGTGCAATTTTATCCAAACTTCACAGGAATGATCAGTACCAAGTCTAGTTGTGCACTGTCCGTCTGTCTGTCCGTCTGTCACAAACTTTGTCCCAACATGAAATTGGTCATCATGAGGCGACACATGTGATTACTGATCGCTCTTGTGTTTTTCTGTAACCCTATGGGAATCGTAACGCAATAAGAGAAAATTTTCGTGTGTAAACACAGGAGATAAATATGAAGATTATGTAATCTGATGAATATTTGAGAAAAAAGCATTACTACATAGAATGCAATAGATTAATAAATATAAAATGTTTTTGGTGATCAAAATGTTTGATTTCACCATTATTCATGACAATAAATGATGGGGATTTTTTGTCCCAGCTTACGCTAAGAAACTAAACATGTAAACATATTGTAAACAAATAATAATTTAATGCTAGTTGAGTACTAAATTTATACCAATATATCGAGTAAACGTCCACCAAAATTAAGTGTATTTACAGATATAACAATAAAAAGTACATGATTTATATACTTATTATTGTGGTTGTAGAAGCCGGAAGAACAAATTGTCAGCCTGTTGACAATTATTCGAATTTGGTTATAATTATACATAAGTGAGCATTCATAAATTGATTATGAATGGCAGACATATGTTCAGTCATAATCATATCGAAATAGACTTTGTTTTCCTTTGGGTGTCAAATATATACATGTACATTATCAAAGATAATACCAACTGTTTTTGTTTATATCTATAACCACATGATAGAACTACTTTCATTCCGTATTAAGTCCGAGGTTATTATTGATAATAGCCGAGATGTTCCAATTGTTGAAATATCGCTGTCCGTGGAAGTAAAAAATACTGTTAATTTTTTTATAGAAAAAAATGTTTGAAATAATTTGAACAAATAACCTGGATATAATAGACTCAGTTCTAATGGGTAAGAATGTTTTGTCAATTTATCTGCCGGATATATGGACAACGCCATGTTTGTTCTAGAAATCGTGAAAATTACTTACTCAGTACTGCTTTTCCATTGGTTAAAATTATAGAGGGATTCAAAATTTCATTAAGGTACAAACATAATGCCTATTGCCATAAACAATATACAAACTGTTCTTATAAACAAATGCATTAAACCTATAAAGACGAGAAAATAAATATTACATATATAATATCACAGTCATGAAATGAATATTAGAAATTTATTTTATGCTTTTCAGCGGATTACTGATTTATCCTAGAAATAATATTTGATAATTTCACAGTGAAAATTATCAAAACATAATTCCACACTTTTCAATGACAAAACTACCTTTTTAAGATTTTCCCCATGCGGTACCTCAATTTAATTTTTGCTGACAATTCTTACAATGTCAGGCTGTTTAAAGAAAAGCAAAGCTAAAATTGATATATAACATAAATGTCAAAAGTAATAAAAAGAAAAAAAACTTCCTTCTATTCATTCAAATTCCAATCACCAAATATCGTCTCTAAATTTTTTTTGTTTCATTTTTACAGTCTGAAATATACATTCCTTCCACATGCAAAACTGCTCTTGATGACATTTGGGCATATTTAAGTATCCTACGAGCAATAACTGCCGTATACTTTATGACAACTTGAAAGGCAATGACAGAAATCAGCCCGAAGAATAAGTAAACAACCCAGCGTTTGTAAGACAGCCTTTGACTAATTCCAAGTTTTCAATTTTCCTAGCCACATTTTGAATGTTTTCACATCTGTCAACACTTATTTTAATACGTTAATATTAAGAAAATTACGTTTAACTTGTTTTTAATCATAAGATAAAAAGAAAATCTGTTTGTTTGTTGTGTAAGATGTAACTTTATTTCATCGAGTGGGCTTTAAAAAACAGTATTCTCACTCGTGGCTACGCCACTCGTGAGAATACTGTTTTTAAAGCCCACGCGATGAAAAAAATCATCTTACACACAAACACAAACAAATATCCTTTATATAATAATTAATGTTTGATATTAGTTAGAATTAGCTACCAGTTGTTTCTCTGACTCAAGTTGCATAGTAAGTAAATTTAAACAGTTTTTTATAACATTCTGTTGCGACTTATTCCTTAACATTTTAAAAACTTTTGTACATTTGGCCAAGATCAGTAGTATTTCGGTTAATATTCTTTTCGTACATCAATGTAATATAGACAAGCAAGTAAAATGATATTCATTTTCTACAACATTCATATTGCATTTTAACCAAAATCGTTGATTTCTTTCAATACTTCCGACTCTCCCTTCTTCAATTATTTACTTATGAGCAGAACATCTAAAATATGAAACGTCTATTCTGAATTTAGTATTTATTATGCAATCGAGATACTTCTCTTTTCAAAACGCACTTTTAAATATTATTTAAACTAATGATTTTTATAGCTTCGTCTTTGTATCTTGCCAAATGTTTTAGCAATAGGTTTAAGCTTGTGACTGTGATATAACGATTCATTTGTGTATAAACTTATTATGATAGTAACAATCAGTTTGTTAATGAATGGACCAATGATGTAAAATGTAATGATTTTTATTATCGATATTAATTAATTAATATTCGTCTTAAGGTAAAATATCTAATGCTTAATAATTTTATCATTTTCTTTATTTTTTTCTTTATTCTGTTTTAACTTGAACAATGCTGTAATTGTAGTCTAACTAATCTAACTGTGATGATATTTAATTGAAAGTTTTTATTTGGATAAAGACTTTTTATGCCATGCCACCTACACAGGAGTCCACAATTGAAATAAAAGTCTAATTTTTTTGTGCTATCCTTGGGCTGGTATGCATGACATGGCTTATTTTTTAGCATGTTTGTTTTAAATGTCCATGTATATGTATTCTATACCGAAATAAATCTATCTATCCAGGCATTATAAAATCAAACAGTTTAATTTTTTCAGAAAAATTCAATGACAAGTTATCAAACAGCGAGTTAACTGAATATAACGCCTTGAAGGTTTGTTCATACAAAGACTTTTGTGCTTGATTAAAGCTACTGTTTGGGGAATTTGCTGCATCCAAGTATACACAGTTTTTAACAACATTAAGAACTTTATTTTATTTTATGCTTTTCAATGGATTACTGCTTTATCCGTAAAAATTATATTTGATTATTTTACAGTGAAAATTATCAAAAATAATTTCACACTTTTCAAAGATGAGACTACTTTTTAAGATTTCCCCCATGCGGTACCTCAATTTTATTATTGTTGACAATTCTGACATTGTCAGGGCTGTTCAGAGAAAAAGGAAAGCTGAACTTGATAAATAACTGAAATTTCAAAAATAAAAAAAGAAGAAAACTTACTTCAATTCATTCAAATTATCAATACCAATCACCAAATATCGTCTATAAATTTTTGTTTCATTTTTACAGTCTGAAAAATAAATTCCTTCCACATGCAGAACTGCTCTTGATGATATTTGGGCATATGTAAGTATCCTACGAGCAATTACTGCCTAATTATTTTAAAAGCAATGACAGACATCAGCCCGAAGAATAAGTAAATAACCCAGCGTTCGTAAGTTTGTAAGGCAGCCTTTCAAAAAGTCCATGTGTTCGAATTTCCTAGTCGTTTTTTGAATGTTTACACATCTGTCAACACTTATTAATTTTCTGTAACAATCCTCAAAAAGTTTTCTTTCTTTTAAAAGATCTATGACTAACAAATCCAAATGATATCATTCTGAATCAAACACAAATATTTTCCTCCCATGAAATAAACAACTTTTAAAAATGGCAGCCGCTTACATTTCACAGAGCCAAGTCTATTAAAAATTCTCCGTAAGTAACATATGGATGGATGGTTGGACTTTTTCTCCTACTAGAATTGTTTGTTTTTGTTATTTAAACAAGCGATCATTCATATTATTTGAATAAAAGGAATAATATAATCGCCATTTAACGTTGATTGGCGAACTTATTTTTCAGCCCAAGACTTTTTGTATTTTATGAGAATTTCGACTAGAGAGGCTACCAATGGGAAAAACAGATTTCAATATTAAAGTTAATATCAAGGAAATTTCGTTTTAACTTTTTTTTAAGCATAAAATAAAAAGAAAATTTGTTTGTTTGTTGTGTAAGATGTAATTTTATTTCATCTCGTGAACTTTAAAAACAGTATTCTCACTCGTGGCTACGCCACTCGTGAGAATACTGTTTTTAAAGCTCACTCGATGAAACAAAATTTCATCTTACACACAAACAAACAAATGTCCTCTATATAATAAAGGAAAACATCATTTGCTTTTTACTTATAATTACAACTGACTCGTCGGCGTTGTTCCTCAGTTTTGACAATATAAATGTAGTTTGTCTTATAATATTTTTAATCCTTATTTTGTATATGAGAACAACACAGTATCATCAGCAAACAGTTAAGAGAATAATTTTGAAATCTTCAATAGAAAAATATCAATATTGTCGTTGTATAAAAAGTCACACATATCAGTAATTAAATATATAAACAACAGAGGAGATAATGGTTCTCCCTGTTCTACGCATGTGCCACAGTCGAAAAATTAACTTAAGGAGCAGTTTACTCTTACACATGTTTTAACATTTTCATACATGGCTTTTAACATAATCAAAATTCGAGAAGACGCTCCGTGTTTTATTAATTTTAACCATTTACCATTCCTGTAATCATCATTTAATTAAGGCTTTACGGAAATCAATTAATGCGCAATATAATGTTTTATTTAATTTCTTATTACTTTATTTATAATTGAATTAAGAGCAAAAATACAATCAAAGATTGGCTGTTTGAAAGGTTACAAGTAGGTGACCTCCTAATGGTGCCCGTCAGATCTTAATGCGTAGCTTTAATTAGGAGCTGATTTTAATCAGATTGATCTGATGGCAGAAACAATCAGTGTGTTAATAATGAACCAATCATGCCAAATTTCTCTATCGAAAATAAGGTTTTATGTAATCCAACGCATATATGATCAATATTATCAACGATGATGTTTTCTAAAATTAATAATTAGTCAATAGTCAACTAGATACGATTTGATTGATTAAATGCAGGCTGGTTTCGGGCAGAAGAAAATCTTGATTATATAACAAACATGTAATTCAGAAAAGCTCTTTCAAGTTTCATTAGTTCATAATTGAAGGAAGTTGACTGAAAATATCTTCCAAAGTATTTTAATTGTTCTTGGTCAAAAAATACAAAAGATTCATTTGTTAGTTGTAGCTAAACTTGAATACTATAAACAATTTAAAGCTGATTTCTGCTATGAAAATAATTACATGTAGGTATCTTAACAAATAGTAAACAAAGAGAGCTCTACACTAGATTTAGAATATCAGTACATAATCTTGAAATTGAAGTATGTAGATATACTGGCATTGAAATACAAAATCGTATCTGTAAACTTTGTTCATCACAATCAGTTGAATTTGAGTATATTTTTTTTCTTATACAGTAAACTTCACTTATAGCGAACACGGTTATAGCGAACTTCTGGTTATAAGGAACAATTTATTTTGGCCCGAATTTTGCCCTTCCTTATTTAATATAAAAATATACGGTTATAGCGAACACGGTTATAAGGAGTTATCGCTTATAAAAAACTCATTTTTTAGTCCCAATTTAAGTTAAAAGTACAGAAAATTACACTTTTTTAACGAATTCCAAAATATCGGCTATCAAAATAGATTCCGCGTTTTCAACTTTCGTTTTCATTGGCACTCGTCCGAATGTACCGTTTATTGTTGTAAGTACTTCAAGACATCTATTAAAATGCATAGCAGTTCGTAATAGCATAATCCATTAAAAACTACAAAATACGCTTGATTTAAAGAATTCTATATCTTTCATTAGTAAAAGTCATCCTTGAAATATAATAGAAGATATTCAATATAAAAGGAAAGAAAAATCGAAAATCTTGTTTGTTCTTAATCACGGAAAGAAAACGAAAAGTACTGAGTTAAGAAACAAAATATGATATTTCATGAGAAATTTTATGAGTAAAATTAAAACTAAAATAGCAAAGGATTTTCAAATTCCCAAAAAGTGCGCTCTCGGGTATTGTGTCTAAAATAGAAATAAACGACTAATTAACTTTTTCTCTATATGATTACAAGGAACTCCGGATATAAGGAACATATTTCTAATGTCCCGATGAGTTCGTTATAAGCGGAGTTTACATGTACTGTAATAAATATTATGATTTACGACATAAACATTTTGCAAATAATAATAATAAAAAGGTGACCTGGTATTGGTGTCCGTCAGATCCTAATGCGTAGCTTTAATAAGGAGCTGATTTTAATCAGACTGGCCCGATGACAGATAGAAATAATCAGTTTGTTAATTAATGAACCAATCATATTCAGTCCAAAAGTTCATTAATATTATGTCATCTAATCGTAGAACTAGTATTGTAAAAATGCAAAGTTTATACCGGAAGCTTATACATTTAGAAATTTAACCCTTGAAAATAATGCTTCATCTTAGATTTGTTTTCTTTGTGAGTTTAATTTTTCTTAATGTTTGATATTTTGTGATTATTTATTATTCAAAGATAAAATGTGTTTTTATTTGTGTAATGTTTATGTAAACTGTATGTGTATCTAAAAAAATAATATCGGTCTTAGCGGTGTGTATCGGCTATTTAACACCGGTTTGGAGTTTTGATGCGTAGGAATTGAATTTTAAAATTAATTTTTCGCATCAAAACGACAAAACCGGTGTTAAATAGCCGATAAACACCGCTCAGAGCGATATTTTTTCGATTCTAACAAGTTAAAATAAGTAAGATCACTAATGTTATTTTTTCAAGCGGAAATAACTCCCGGTGCCGATTTTCGTATAACGCGAAAAAATAAATTAACCGCTACGGCCTTCGTGGTCAATTCCTACGCATCAAAGATTCAAGATTCAAGATTCAAAATATTTTATTTGGTAACGTAAACATGACGTTTCTTGCTACACAATACATATATACAATGATACAATATAACTTGTCAACATGACACAAATTTATAGACAATTATATTTTTAGCGGAAAATATGATACATATAGTCAAAACAAGAAAGAAAATGGAAGTGAGAAAACAAGGAGGTTGAACTAATGGAGATTTTGTATATTTAATGGCTTACAGCTAAATAACAGTCAAAATCAGTCAAATGTTTCATGAAATTATTGAATTATAACACGGACAATTAGTATATTTTTTATTTATAAAGGTATATTCAATAATAAGCTTATTCAGATATTATATTTACAATACCCTGACGTATTTCAAACGCTTCATATATATATTTACATAATTTAAGTTGCATGTTGCTGTTGGTATTCTGCATTAGTTCAACGAATTTATGGACACTAGGTCTATTATAATAATATTTCTTTAAGTACTGTTTACGTATATCATTATAAGCATTACAAATACAAACAAAATGAAATTCGTCTTCTATATCACGTGAATTACAAATAAGACAATATCTCTCACTACGTTCAGTTCTACAATTACCATACCGTCCAGTTTCTATTCTAAGTTGGTGTGAAGACAATCTTAATTTTGCAAAAGCACTCCTAAATTTCTTAGGAATTTTATCAAGATACAGTGAGTAATCAAATGACGTCTTAAAAAGTCTATATGTGCATAGGCTCGGACTAGTTGTTACATTATGATACCATGACTGGATGAATTGATCAATAAGAGTTTGCTTAAATAATAAATGTACATTTTTCAGGTTATAAATACTTGGATTATACCATATATATGACAAACCTGCATTATCTAACAATGATTTCACATTAGACAACCAGTTATTTTTTCCTCTATTAATATCATTTAACATTGATGTATATAAGTATCTAACTATAACATTATTACTGTTTACAATATTTGACCAAAATTTGATAATACGTACATAACTGTTTACATATAAAGGGTACCTTTTCAGCTCACCATAAATAGCCATGCTGCTAGTTGACTGCTTAACACATAACATGGACTTACAAAATTTTAGATGTACTCGTTCGATTTCCTTACTTTTACTAAACTCAAAATCGGTGTTAAATAGCCGATAAGCACCGCTGTCGATATTATTTCTTAAATATAAACGTCCTGTATAAATTGACAAAATACTCGTCAAAGTATTTCTGCTGCTTTTCGCAAATGACGGTGTTTCATTTGCACATACGCATCTAAATTAAATGATTAACAAGTATGTTGTCAAACCTGGGGACTTAAAGTAATTACTAATAAAACAAAATTATGATTTTTTTAAAAGTTACAATTTCATATATAATGACATAGTTTTGGAAAATGTAAAATTGTTTAAAAATCTCGGGATTAATTTATTTAAAAATGGTCATTGGTATAAACTAAAAGAAATTAGCTCGTCATTCTTCGTTTTCATTGCATAATTTATTTGCAGTGTTTAATGATAAACTTTTTGATAGAATGGTACGTTCAGTTTTAAACTATGGTGCTTAATTTTTCGGATATCAAGGAAAAAATTATAGAAATGATACATTGTAAATTCATCAGAAAAATTGTGAAACCGGTGAACACCCAATAAATTCGTAAATTTATCATGTTAAAATACTGGACAAAATTACTTCGTTTACAAAATGATTGCCTACTTAAACATATATATAATGTCTTAATGTCAGAAAACGGCCTTTCTTGTGTTGGAAACAAGTGGGCGTGCAAGATTAAACACATTTTAAATAAAATAAAAATGTCGAACATATGGATTAATCAAGAACATATAACAATCAATTTAATTTTCAGCAAATTTAGAACGAACTACTGAACATTTACAAACAAGAAGTATATAGCAGTATTAGAAACTCTGTAGGTTGTCGTCATACAGTATCTATAAACGCTCATTCGAAACTGAGGAATATCTTTATAAAGTTAACATTAACAAATTTCGAATATCACATACAATATTTAGATTGTCATCTCATAATATAGCAATAAAAACGGTCGATATGAAAACGTAGCACGAGGAAACAGACTCTCTAGGAATTGCAATTTTTGCTAGTTTGTCAAAAATACTATAGTCCACGTAGCAAATACTTAAAACCATACTATTGTAGCTGGCTCTCAATTTATAAATTTGAAAAAAACTAATGTCTACAACAAACACGCAAATGTTGAGTAACTTGTCACATTTTTGTATTTTTCATTGAAAGAAAAAATGAACAACAGTGTTAGTATCTTCAATTTATTTTATTAAGTTTTGAGCACCAAGAACTTTCTCTGTGAAACATTTCAATTTTGTTACGGTCATTATATTAAGTATAGTGTTCTACCATTACATGTTTGTTAATTGCGTTGGCTTTAAATTTGTATTGTTATTTAATGTCAAATGAAGAAAAATGCTATGTAAAAGTTTTAAATTTTTTTATTGGGGCCTTAAAATTTTTTAAAAAATTTTTTTTTGGGGGACTTTGGGTTAACAATTTCCAAATTTTAAAATAAGTCTGTAAAAAAAGTATACTATTGTTTTTTAAATTTTAAAAATAATGATATCTCATTTTAATTTTAAAATAAACCAAAAAATGTGCCGATGTTTTGGGTTGTCATTTTTTTTAGTTGAATGCAAAGGAAAGTGATGTTTTATTTATTTATTTATTTATTTATTTATTTGATTTTCCCCCATTTCTTTAATATATGACTGATTTTAAGAAAAATACTAAATGAATAGATATTGAATAAAATTGAATAAATAAAAAAGTAAATAAATAATCATTGAAAATATAAAGAAATTAAAGTATGAAAATGAATATGCGTTTGTATTTTTGTTGCTATTGTTGCTGTTTTTATTATTATTATTATTATTATTATTATTATTATTATTATTATTATTATTATTAGTAGTAGTAGTAGTAGTAGTAGTAGTAGTAGTAGTAGTAGTAGTAGTAGTAGTAGTAGTAGTAGTAGTAGTAGTATTGCTTTTATTTGTCAAACAAATACTACAATTTGAAATAATGCATGAATAAATTTATTTTTTAATTAATATTAATTCGGGTGTTTGAACTATAAATGCAGTTAAAACTAATCAGTGGAATTTTTGTTCATATTTATAGATTTATTTTTGATATTTATGTTTTATTAATTGGACAAAATAAGTACCGGTAAGTAAACAAATTGATGTATAAATATATAAATACGACATGAGAACAGAAAATAAAAATCCTCAACAAAATATTCAAAAGCAATTTTAGATTGTATTTCACAACGATTTTGCGAATGCGCCATTTGCATGGTAAAATATTTGCAAACATTATTATTTTTTTTTCTATTTATGTACATTATTCTCATTTTCTTGCATATTAGACTGGCGTTTCCGTTAGTGTTACCTATGCCGGACATTTCATCTGGCATTGGGGTGCCAGATGAGTCCCGTGCTATACAATGGCATGCTTAGGATTACCTACCGGTAATTTTACGGGTGTAATGGCATACATTTCAATGCATTTTTTTTTATTAAGGTAAAGAATTTACAATATGATTGAAGATGGTAAAATATGCAAAAAAAATATCTGACATATGTTTGCGATTCGGATCTTATGATACTTATGCGCAGGATAAATATCCTTGAAGGAACAGCAAGCGTCGTTACCAACCAAGGGCGGTTCCCCCAGGACGGATATTCCGATCTGAACCGAAAATATGACAGATTATTGTTCTTATCGGGTGACAAACATGCAATTTTTGCTATATATTTATTTATTTATTTTTTAATTATTAATCTGGTAAATAAATCTATAAATATGAATTTAATGAATGAAATGTTCAGAAATATCATTATACATTGTACAATAAACATCGAAACTGATATACTTTAATGAACAAATAATTTCAAACAATCAAATATATTTTGAAATGTAGCATTTGAATATTCTTGTAATTTTTATGTTCTTTTATTTGACTATTTTTACATATTCAATTATGTAATATAATTAATTATTAAATTTAATGTATCTAATTCATGCATTCGAATATTGTTGTTTTCGTTATTTTCTATTTTCATTTATGCTACTTCTCATTTACATAACAAATTAATAAAATATATTAATGAATAGTGAAAAAAAAAATTAAATATAATAAATATAAAACCATGCTTAACTGATTAATTAGATATGTAAATTAATTGAATTTGTAATAAATTGATTGGTCAAATGATTTATGATTTATTATAAAAGATATGACATATGAATGAAAGACGTTACATATTATAGAGACAGGAATTCTAAAGTACTAATAACGCAGTAAGGAATTCTAAAGAAGTAATAACCCAGTAGGGAATTCTAAAGAAGTTATAACCAAGTAAGGAATTCTAAAGTAGTAATAACCCAGTAAGGAATTCTAAAGTAGTAATGACCCAGTATGGAATTCTTAAGTAGTAATAGCCCAGTATGAAATTCTAAAGTAGTAATAACCCAGTAAGGAATGTATGCGAGAAGTTAGCAGTTAACAGTGAGCTAAGCAAAAAGGCATTTCGATTTATATAGGGAAATCAATGATCTGCTGTTATGCTCAGCTGGGTAAGCAATCTAACAGAGCATTCCAAAATAAAGTGTAGAAATGCTTTGCTGGTATGCTCAGCTGGGTAAGCAATCTAGCAGGCCATTACTAAATATAGTGTAAAAAATGCTCTGCTGGTATATATGCTCAGCTGGCTAGGCAATCTAGCGGGGGCGTTCCAAAAATATAGCGTAAAAATGCTCTGCTGGTATGCTCAGCTGGCTAGGCAATCTAGCAGGGCATTCCTAAATATAGTGTAAAAATACTCTGCTGTTATACTCAGCTGGCTAAGCAATCTAGCGGGGGCATTCCAAAATATAGTGTAAAAAAGCTCTGCTGTTATGCTCAGCTGGCTAAGCAATCTAGCGGGGCATTCCAAAATAAAGTGTAAAAATGCACGCTGTTAATGCTCAGCTGGCTAAGCAATCTAGCGGGGCATTCCCAAATATAGTGTAAAATGCTCTGCTGGTATGCTCAGCTGGCTAAGCAATCTAGCAGGGCATTCCTAAATATAGTGTAAAAAATACTCTGCTGTTTATACTCAGCTGGCTAAGCAATCTAGCGGGGCATTCCAAAATATAGTGTAAAAAGCTCTGCTGTTATGCTTAGCTGGCTAAGCAATCTAGTGGGGCATTCCAAAATATAGTGTAAAAATGCTCTGCTGTTATGCTCAGCTGGCTAAGCAATCTAGCGGGGCATTCTAAATATAGTGTAAAAATGCTCTGCTGTTATGCTCCCTTGATAAGCAATCTAGCGGGGCATTCCAAAATATAGTGTAAACATGAATCTGCTGGTATGCTCAGCTGGCTAGGCAATCTAGCAGGGCATTCCTAAAATATAGTGTAAAAATGCTTTAGCTGTTATGCCCTCAGCTGGGCTAAGCAATTCTAGCGGGTCATTCCAAAATGTAGTGTAAAAAATGCTGCTGCTGAATTGCTCAGCTGGCTAGGCAATCTAGAAAGGGCATTCCTAAATATAGTGTTAAAAATGCTCAGCTGGCTAGGCAATCCAGCAGAGCATTCCTAAATATAGTGTAAAAATGCTCTGGCTGGCAAGCTCAGCTGGCTAAGCAAAAATCTAGCAGAGCGTTCCAAAATATAGTGCGAAAAAATGCTCTGCTGGTATGCTCAGCTAGCTAAGCAATCTAGCAGGGCATTCCTAAATATAGTGTTTAAAATGCTTCAGCTGGCTAAGCAATCCAGCAAAGCTTTTCTGAAAATTAGTGTAAAAATGTACTGCCGGAATGCTGAGCTGTCTAGGCAAAACAAGCAGGACATTCTTAAAAATAAATTATAAATTTTCGTTTGGTCTGCAACTGATTATTTTTTTTGGCACTCGTAGACCTTTCTAAAATATTTAGTGCCAATGCAGATAATGACATTTTTTTACTTCTACGGGACCCCTTAAGTGTCTATTTCTTTTGTCTCCGAACTGATTCTTTTTTGGACGATCGCAGAGCTTTCAGGAATTTTTGGTGTTAATGCAGATAATGACATTTGTGAATTTTTAGGGACCCATCCCAGAGTCCCATTTTTCGTTGGTCTGCGAATGTTTCTGGAACACTTCGCAGACTTTCAGAAATTTTCGGTGCCAATGGAGATAATGACATTTTTACTTCAAAAAAGGACCCTCCTGAGTCCTATTTCGTTGGTCTGCGACTGATTCTGAGTCTCTCGCAGACTTTCAGGAATTTTGGTGTAAATGCAGAAAATGATTGTATCTGACTTATTGGGACCTTTCTGAATCCATTTTTTTTGGTCTGCGACTGATTCTGAGGCACTCACAGACTTTCAGGAATTTTTGATGTCAAGGCAGATAATGACATTTTTTTTACTTCTAGGGACCATCCAGGGTCCATTTTTTTGGTCTGCGACTTAATCTTTGACAGTCACAGACTTTCAGGAATTGTTGGTGCCAATAGAGATAATTACAATTTATGAACATTTTTGACCATCCAGAGTCTAATTTCGTTGGTCTGCGACTGATTATTGGGCACTTGCAGACTTTCAGGATTTTTTGGTGCTAATGCAGATAAATGACATTTTAGGGTAAAAATGCTCTGCTTATGACTAAGGGGTCCTTAAAAAGTATAAAAAGTCATGATCTGCAATGGCACTAAACATCCTGAAAGTCTGCGAGTCTCAAGGAATCAGTCGCAGACCCAAGAAATGTACTCTGGCGGATCCCTAAAAGTCAAAAATGTCATTATCTCCATTGGCATATCTAAAATTCCTGAAAGTCTGCAAGTGTCCCAAAATCAAGTCGCAGACCAGCGAAATGAACTCTGGTGGGTCGCTAGAAGTCAAAAATGTCATTATCTCCCTTGGCACCAGAGATTCCTGAAAGTCTGCGAATGTCCCAGAATCAGTCGCAGACCATAAAAATGGACTCTGGCGGGTCCCTAGAAGTAAAAATTGCCATCATCTCTATTGGCACCAAAACTTTTCCTGAAAGTCTGCGAATGTCCAACAATACGCTGCAGGCCAATGAAATGGACCTCTTAAATGTCCCTAGAAGTCAAAAATATGATTATTTCCATTGGCACCAACCATTCCTTAAAGTCTGCGAGTGTCCAAGAATCAGTCGCAGACGACCAAAATGGACTCTTGAGGGTCCCTAGAAGTCTTAATTGTCAATATCAGCATTGGCACCAAATTCCTGAAAGTCTGCGAGTGTCCTTCAAAAGTCGCAGGACAATGAAATAGTCTCTTAAAGGTCCTTAGAAGTCAAAAATAATCATTATTTCTATTGGCACCGGGAAAATACCTGAAAGTCTGCGAGTGCCTCAGAATTGCCTAGAAGTCGAAAATGTCAATACAACTTTCGCAACAATAAATCCTGGAATTAGTCTGCCAACTGAGCATTCCACCAGGGCATTTTTTAAACTATATTTCGGAATGCCCTGCCTAGATTGCCTAGCCAGCTTAGCATTTCACCAGAGCATTTTTACACCATATTTAGTAATGCCCTGCTAGATTGCCTAGCCAGCTGACATTCCACCAGAGCATTTTTTCACTATATATTAAGGAATGCTCTTCTATAGTGCCTAGCCAGCTGAGCATTCCAGCAGAGCATTTTTTACACTATATCTAGTAATGCTCTGCTAGATTGCCTAGCCAGCTGAGCATTCCACCAGAGCATTTTTTTTCACTATATTAAGGAATGCTCTGCTATAGTGCCTAGCCAGCTGAGCATTCCTGCTGAGCATTTTAACACTTTATTTAGTAATGCCCTGCTAGATTGCCTAGCCGGCTTAGCATTCCAGCAGAGCATTTTTACACTATATTTTCGTAATGCTCTGCTAGATTGCCTAGCCAGCTTAGCATTCCACCAGAGCATTTTTTACACTATATTTAGGAATGTCCTGCTAGATTGCCTAGCCAGCTTAGCATTCCAGCAGAGCATTTTTACACTATATTTTAGCAATACCCTGCTAGATTGCCTAGCCAGCTTAGCATTCAAGCAGAGCATTTTTACACTTTATTTAGTAATGCCCTGCTAGATTGCCTAGCCAGTTAGCATTCCAGAAAAGCATCTGTTCACTTATATTTAGTAATGCTCTGCTAGATTGCCTAGCCAGCTTAGCATTCCAGCAGAGCATTTTTTACACTGTATTTAGTAATGCTCTGCTAGATTACCTAGCCCAGCTTAGCATTCCAGCAGAGCATTTTTTTCACTATATTTAGGGAATGCCCTGCTAGATTGCCTAGCCAGCTTAGCATTCCAGCAGAGCATTTTTACACTATATTTAGTAATGCCCTGCTAGATTGCCTAGCCAGCTTAGCATTCCAGAATAGCATTTGTACACTATATTTAGTAATGTCCTGCTAGATTGCCTAGCCAGCTTAGCATTCCAGAATAGCATTTGTTCACTATATTTAGTAATGTCCTGCTAGATTGCCTAGCTAGCTTAGCATTCCAGCAGAGCATTTTAACACTATATTTAGTAATGCACTGCTAGATTGTTTAGCCATCTGAGCGTTCCAGCAGAGCATTTTTTCACTAAAGCTAGGAATGCTCTGCTAGATTGCCAAGACAGCTGAGTATTGCAGCAGAGCATTTTTACACTATATTTAGGAATGCCCTGCTAGATGCCCAAAACAGCTGAGCATTACAGCAGATCATTACCTTCCCTATATAAATTGAAATGCCTTTTTGCTTAGCTCACTGTTCACTGCTAACTTCTCACATACGTAAGGAATTCTTAAGTAGTAATAACCCAGTATGGAATTCAACTAATCAGTGGAATTTTTGTTCATATTTATAGATTTATTTTTGATATTTATGTTTTATTAATTGGACAAAATAAGTACCGGTAAGTAAACAAATTGATGTATAAATATATAAATACGACATGAGAACAGAAAATAAAAATCCTCAACAAAATATTCAAAAGCAATTTTAGATTGTATTTCACAACGATTTTGCGAATGCGCCATTTGCATGGTAAAATATTTTGCAAACATTATTTTTTTTTTTCTATTTATGTACATTATTTCTCATTTTCTTGCATATTAGACTGGCGTTTCCGTTAGTGTTACCTATGCCGGACTTTTTTTTTCATCTGGCATTGGGGTGCCAGATGAGTCCCGTGCTATACAATGGCATGCTTAGGATTACCTACCGGTAATTTTACGGGTGTAATGGCATACATTTCAATGCATTTTTTTTTTTATTAAGGTAAAGAATTTACAATATGATTGAAGATGGTAAAAATATGCAAAAAAAATTATCTGACATATGTTTGCGATTCGGATCTTATGATACTTATGCGCAAGGATAAATATCCTTGAAGGAACAGCAAGCGTCGTTACCAACCAAGGGGGGTTCCCCCAGGACGGATATTCCGATCTGAACCGAAAATAATGACAGATTATTGTTCTTATCGGGTGACAAAACATGCAATTTTTTGCTATATATTTATTTATTTTTTTTTTAATTATTAATCTGGTAAATAAATCTATAAAATATGAATTTAATGAATGAAATGTTCAGAAATATCATTATACATTGTACAATAAACATCGAAACTGATATACTTTAATGAACAAATAATTTCAAACAATCAAATATATTTTGAAATGTAGCATTTGAATATTCTTGTAATTTTTATGTTCTTTTATTTGACTATTTTTACATATTCAATTATGTAATATAATTAATTATTAAATTTAATGTATCTAATTCATGCATTCGAATATTGTTGTTTTCGTTATTTTCTATTTTCATTTATGCCACTTCTCATTTACATAACAAATTAATAAAATATATTAATGAATAGTGAAAAAAAATTTAAATATAATAAATATAAAACCATGCTTAACTGATTAATTAGATATGTAAATTAATTGAATTTGTAATAAATTGATTGGTCAAATGATTTATGATTTATTATAAAAGATATGACATATGAATGAAAGACGTTACATATTATAGAGACACCTTGTAAAAAGTATGCGAGATAACGTCCACATTTAATTCTTTACTAATCTATATTATAGTGGGGTTTTTAGGTATTTGAGAGTGCTAAAACACAATATTTTTTTAATTTATTGTTATTTTTGTTAAATCACAATATACTTTAAAGAGAAAGTAAAGTGCCACATCTCCTTCCAGATGTGAAACTTTGAAGCAACATGCGAAAATTAACAACTTTTATCACAAACATTCTACCCTGTTACTGACAGCGTAAACTAATTTCTGCATACTTTCAAAAATAAATGAGATTCATTCTGGAGATGTGATTCTTTGAACTCAAATGAATTTTAAAGAAGTTATAACCCAGTAAGAAATTCTAAAGTAGCAATAACCCAGTAAAGAATTATAAATGAGTAATAACCCAGTAAGGAATTCTACAGTATTAAAACAAAGTAAAGAATTCTAAAGTAAAAAATAACCCAGTAAGGAATTCTAAAGAAGTAAAAACCCAGTAAAAAATTCTAAAGTAGTAATAACCCTGTAAAAAAATTTAAGTAGTATTAACCCTGTAAAAATTCTAAAGTAGTAATTACCAAGTTAGGAATTCTAAAGAAGTAATAACCCAGTAAGGAATTCTAAAGTAGTTATAAACCAGTAAGGAATTCTAAAGTACTAATAACCATGTAGGGAATTCTAAAGTACCAATAACGCAGTAAGGAATTCTAAAGAAGTAATAACCCAGTAAGGAATTCTAAAGAAGTTATAACCAAGTATGGATTTCTAAAGTAGTTATAGCCCAGTAAGGAATTCTAAAGTAGTAATAACCCAGTAAGGAATTCTAAAGTTCTAATAACGCAGTAAGAAATTCTAAAGTAGTAATAACCCGGTAAGGAATTCTAAAGTAGTAATGACCCAGTATGGCATTCTTAAGTAGTAATAGCCCAGTATGAAATTCTAAAGTAATAATAACCCAGTAAGGAATTCTTAAGTAGTAATAACCCAGTATGGAATTCTAAAGTAGTTATAACCCTGTAAAAATTCTAAAGTAGTAATAACCAAGTTTGGAATTCTAAAGAAATAATAACCCAGAAAGGAATTCTAAAGTAGTAATAACGCAGTAAGGAATTCTTAAGTAAAAATAACCCAGTATGGAATTCTAAAGTAGTTATAACCCTGTAAAAATTCTAAAGTAGTAATTACCAAGTTTGGAATTCTAAAGAAATAATAACCCAGAAAGGAATTCTAAAGTACTAATAACCCAGTAAGGAATTCTTAAGTAATAATAACCCAGTATGGAATTCTAAAGTAGTTATAACCCTGTAAAAATTCTAAAGTAGTAATTACCAAGTTTGGAATTCTAAAGAAATAATAACCCAGAAAGGAATTCTAAAGTACTAATAACCCAGTAAGGAATTCTTAAGTAATAATAACCCAGTATGGAATTCTAAAGTAGTTATAACCCTGTAAAAATTCTAAAGTAGTAATTACCAAGTTTGGAATTCTAAAGAAATAATAACCCAGAAAGGAATTCTAAAGTACTAATAACCCAGTAAGGAATTCTTAAGTAGTCATAACCCAGTATGGAATTCTAAAGTAGTTATAACCCTGTAAAAATTCTAAAGTAGTAATTACCAAGTTTGGAATTCTAAAGAAATAATAACCCAGAAAGGAATTCTAAAGTACTAATAACCCAGTAAGGAATTCTAAAGTACTAATAACGCAGTAAGGAATTCTAAAGAAGTAATAACCCAGTAGGGAATTCTAAAGAAGTTATAACCAAGTATGGATTTCTAAAGTAGTTATAGCCCAGTAAGGAATTCTTAAGTAGTAATAACCCAGTAAGGAATTCTAAAGTAGTAATGACCCAGTATGGAATTCTTAAGTAGTAATAGCCCAGTATGAAATTCTAAAGTAGTAATAACCCAGTAAGGAATTCTTAAGTAGTAATAACCCAGTATGGAATTCTAAAGTAGTTATAACCCTGTAAAAATTCTAAAGTAGTAATTACCAAGTTTGGAATTCTAAAGAAATAATAACCCAGAAAGGAATTCTAAAGTTCTAATAACGCAGCAAGGAATTCTTAAGTAATAATAACCCAGTAAGGAATTCTAAAGAAATATTAACCCAGTAAGGAATTCTAAAGTAATGATAACCCAGTAAGGAATTCTAAAGTAGTAATAGCCCAGTAAAAATTCTTAAGTGATAATAACCCAGTAAGGAATTCTAAAGAAATAATAACCCATTAAGGAATTCTAAAGTAATGATAACCCAGTAAGGAATTCTAAAGTAGTAATAGCCCAGTAAAAATTCTTAAGTGATAATAACCCAGTAAGGAATTCTTAAGTAATAATAACCCAGTAAGGAATTCTAAAGAAATAATAACCCAGTAAGGAATTCTAAAGTAATGATAACCCAGTAAGGAATTCTAAAGTAGTAATAACCCAGTAATGAATTCTAAAATAGTAAAATCACAGCAAGGAATTCTGAAGTACTCGTAATTCAGTAAGGAATTTTAAAGTACTTATAACACAGTTGAGAATTCAAAAGTATTCATAACCCAGCATGTGCTCTAAGGGAGACAAAAAGGAGATTTAACGATAAAAGTTATCTATTCATTTTAATTTCTTTGTTCTTTAATTTCTTTGTTCTTTTTGATCTTTTTAAATCAATTTTGTGTAATGTATTGAGTCAATAATAATCGAACAAGAAGCCTGCCATAAATGTCAACAAGATGTGTTTATTCAGAATACAATTACAAGGTTTATGTAAATATTTGCTCTTACTACCAATAAAACTAATACTCTAATTTCAAATAATTTCAAATAAAAATTCAATGCACTTTAAACGTATATAGCTATTTATGTACATATGCATTTACTTGTACTTGTTAACAATTTTGTACCGCAAAATAGAGATTAATCAATAAGGTTATTATTTTCTTCCGCAACGCCTATCTGTATAAACAGTACACACTGGTTAGGTCATCTAAATCTTTACAAGGTCAAAAGCGTTTCATGTCGTTCGGTTTATAATTACAAATCCGCCTCTCCTTAATAAAAAAATGAAAAATGAAAGGAAAGATAACACGTTATACTACCTTTGTCGACTTAAGTTTTAGTTTCAATTTACTATACCTTTTTTGATAAGGAAGAGCATTTATTTCATTAAATTTTATATACCTGAAGGCTCAGTTTACAAAATTTCACAGATAAATGAAACATTTTTTTTCTTTTGGTTTTCAAATATGAAGTAAAATTGTGCTTTTGTGATTATTTTTAGTACTTGGTTTCAATTGTGTGTGCATGTATAGATGTGTTTCCTAAATTATCATTTTTGTTATTTTCAGGGCCAGCCTGACAAGTTTGAAGTAAAAATCCAACGCAGAACATTGTTATACATGTATTTTTCAAGTGTTTTATGGTATATGCTTGTTCGTCGCATATTTTCTGTGACAGAATGTCGTCGAAATCCCATTTCTACCTGTACCTGTATGAACTCAAGAAAAGCTGCTGTTATTAAAACATATACATGCATATTTAAAATAAAAAAAGTGAAAAAAAAAACATTTGTAGTACAAATAATGGTTTCGTTGATCATTTTATAAAGCAAGGGAGGCTACTTACCATTTGTAATAAAAACCCCAGAATATTTAAGCAGTATATCATAAGATCCAATTCCTTAAGATACATTTTTAGTGTATCGTACGGAATGTGCACTTAATTTGGCACAAGACCATTTATCAAAGCTACAGCACCATTCATCAGAAGAACATCGCCTCTTTAGGTGTGTACATAAGGCAGTTAAAGCGTTACATAACTTCATATCAAAATTACTAGCATTGTACTCACCTTGTTTTTGATCCAGGTAAATGTATACACTTGTCAAGTAAACTTTTTAAACAAAATTTCACAGTCATATTGATTGTACCAGTTTATTATCACTGACAGATATTTTTTTTATTTCTGCAACTGTATTTTCTTATTCATGCTGTGGAACATTGTCTTCTACAGTTTCACTTATTAGGTTGTTCACAGTTAGATTTTATGCAGTTGACAGCTGTAAAATTGCCCCCTTTGGTTAAGTTTTCCTGGTCGTTCGGGTACATTGATTCCACTTCATTCAACAAATGTTACAATTGGACACTGCATGTATTTAAGCCGTTTTTAGAAAGCTTAATAGATGATGCATCTTTCATCATCTGTATGTCTCAGGAACAAGCTCTATCAAACCGTGTTTGAAATTTTTATGTATTTCTGTTGTTTTCGTTTCTTTTGAAGGATCTCCCTTACTCTGATTTGTTTCTTAAGCAAAACCTTTTGTAAATATGACTACAAATCATATAAAATTCAGATACTACAGCCATTTTTTCTTATAAAAACAACAATATATTTATGATTTGCATTATCAGCATGCCACACAAATATAGTTGCTTGCTAAAAATGGTTGTTTGTGTCATGCATTGCTTAATTCAGAGCATTGAAAACAGTATATGACAGCACTGAGCTGAAATGTGTTGCATTTTAGAATTTACATCCATTTCTTTTATGACATCAATGCAATTATTACATTCTGTATAGAATGTACAGCATGTACTGACACATTCTACTGTATACGTTCTGCTCTTGTCCAAAAAAAAACCTAGGCTGTTTTATGTAATATATAGAATACTTCTAACAAACATTTTGATTTGCATTTTATATGCCCTTTGTTCTAGTCTAGAAACTAGAACGATTTATATCATTTCATTAAAAGCATTTTTGAAGCTCTTGTGTGTTCATACAACAATACAAATCTATAAAATTCTTAAGATATATTGTTTTGTTTTGTATTGTCAAGTATCTGTTTTTGTTTTACTGTCTACAAAGGTTTTGCAAGGCCAAAGACAAAAACGCATTCCAATAATATATCAAGGATCCAACGTTTTTCTATTGGCCATGTTATTAATTGCCTATCATGGTCATGCCATAGCGGTATTCTGTTTGATTACCTCTAAATCAAATCTTGCAAGTGTAGAGTATACAGCATTCCCTAGAGTTACAAACTTTCTTGCCAGACTTCTAGGTGACAGCTTGTTAGGTAACAAACAGCCATATATTGAATGATAGCTTATACACGCATGCAATGTGACAAACTATAAGAAGTTTCAAATAGAGATAGCAAATATTTGCAACATTCTTGATCCAACTATGTTGTCTTTCTTAGATTTAAAGACAATAAAAGCCTCATTATTTCCCAGTTCATCATGAATTAGCAGATTAATGTAAAATACTGCCAGTTTTATATAAACGGTCTCATTCACAAATGACATATGATATTAAAAATGGTCTTGACAAGTGTACACATTAAGCAATCAATAGGTATATTAAAAGTTTTCTATATGCGTTTCTTTAATTGGTATCCCTTCCTCGTTCAGTCGGTCGAGTTTAAGATGCAGATGCTGCATGCTGGTCTCTTTGTCCGCCATGTTGTATTCATGTACATTAGTTGTCCGCTTTGGGTTTGGACACTAGGTTATAAAGGATAAAAAACACAGTCTGTTAGAAAAAATACCGGCTGCAGGCAGAGTAACAAAACGGGCTTTCAGAGACATACACTTTACAGCAACAAGGTGTAAAGATAGCTTTCATATTGTTATTCTAAATTGAACGCCGCAACAAATAATTCCTTTTACTAAACAAAGTATGTAAACTAACAAATTAAATCAAAGGTTAATTTATTTAAATCATTGTTGATAAAACGATATACAAAAAAAATTAAAATACCAACATTTGAAAGTTTCGATCATATGATTTGCTATTAATAAATAACTAATAAGAAGAGGGAGGTAAATGGGATGTTCATGTATGCACATTAAGATATTGTATGTACGTCAGCTAATAAATATAATGAATTGAATGTATACTTTAATAAACACGAATCA
This sequence comes from Ruditapes philippinarum, assembly GCF_026571515.1. NCBI lineage: Eukaryota > Metazoa > Mollusca > Bivalvia > Venerida > Veneridae > Ruditapes > Ruditapes philippinarum. The sequence continues at coordinate 24,850 of NW_026853321.1, forward strand.
GTGTGACATTTTTTAAGGTTTAATAGATATAGATTACAGAAAAACATTCTTAACTATTCAAAATTCTGCATGTGTAAATAAGCACAGAAATTGTTTTAAATAGAACAGTTCATAAAATCAACGTAGTTATTCTATAAGGCTTAAAACTTTCAGATGAGCAAACAAATGTTGAAATAATTAGACTTGATGGAGCTTCACTGAGGTCAAAAAGCGTAATTTAAAATATAGAATTTTTAATTCATGCATAGATCAATTGAGGTACTTAAAATGAACAAATATGTAAAATATAGTAAAGCATATATATTCGGAAGTAAACGTAAATTTAATAAACGATTTTTGTGTGACTCTTATAAGATATAAAGAACGAAATCAAAAAACGTTGTTGCGATGTTAATAGAAACTTGTAAATGACAGAATTATGGAAAAAATCAATTTAAAACGTTTAATGTATTATTATATTTGTTTTGCAAAAAAAAATGTGTGTTTGCAGAACTCACTTCTTACGATATGTTATTTACTTTCATAATAAAATTGTCAAATGTATCCAAATAAAGAATATGAAAGTGTACAATAATGTGTTGGTAATTATTTTTATTTCGATTTGTCTCCCTTTAAACAGTAAAACATTTGTAAACATAATTTGTTTTAGTATTTGCTGTATATAAATAAATTCTACCTGATTATGGGTTATACACGTGTATGATATTAGACATTTTGAATAGTTCCAATGCTTATAAACATCAAAGCATTATCAATAAAAACTGTTACGCAGATATCATCATATATTATAAACAACTAAAGTACAACTAAAGGCTATTTATGAGTGAATTCTTCACGTAAATTATATCTAATAAGATATGCATGCAATGAATTTAAAAAGAACTTATTACTTTTTATTAATTAAAATTAATAAAGTTTGTAAAAAAAAGTAACATAACGTATTGAATTGGTATTAATGTAAAAAATTAATTTCAAAACAAATATGAATAAAACTATTTTAAACATTCTTTAATTCATTAAGAGTAATTCATCAGTTATCAATTTGCTTATTTAAATATTTATATTACTGTTAAATTAATTTTCTCCTCACTGCTCTATAATATTTCAGACTGAAGTTAGAGTATACACATTTTCGCTAGTATATTGAAACCAGTTGTATTTTTTAATACTATAAAAATAATTATAAATCTTATTTGATCTACCATATGTGATATAACTTTTGTACGAACTAATACAAAAATATATCATTATTTTCTCGAAAAAAAAAACAAAACAAAACAACACAACACAATCACATAGATTTTACTTACACAATATTTTAATCGACTGTCTTCCTCCACATTTCCATTTACTGCCCACTTTTAACGCATCGTTTAGTTCATCAACTTCAGATCAAATGTATAAAGATAGCGTATTGTACTCACTAAACATGATAAGTCTTTAATTAAATTCCATCATATAAAATCAATAATTGCAATCATCTTTACAATTATAAAAAAAAATTGTAATTACTAAATGAGCATGGTATTAGATTGCATTACTTCTATATACAACGCCTAAATTATAAAACACTTCGTTTGACTAGGTGTCCAATTCTTTAATATGCTTTCTATTCTAGTTAAGAAAAGAACTAATCTTAATAATTTTAAATGTCTATGGAAATGCATTTAAAAGTATTCTATGATTATGCTTGTCCAAATGTAACACACATTCACATGTGTAATTTTATTATTTACAGGTATATCTGCTCTTCCTGTTCTGTAATGTTCCCCTATGACCTCAATGCAAACATCAACCATCATAGCAGAAGTTAACCGAAGCTACTTTATTATCGGTATATGCATTCTGCAAAATAAGTTTGAAAATGAAACATTTAAAAAAAATTAAAAGCTATGTAAACTATTTAAATAGACCGGTATTTTTTCTCACTTTTACCCAAGGCTTCCTTGCAGCAGCTAAATATAAGTACCCATACGGCAATTACATACGGCATTCATTGTTCACTTTTCATTTGGTCCTGATTGGAAGAGAGACAAGTTTTATAAAGATGTTTAGCGTGGTGAGGTTGATGATTATATAGGAGTGTTATAAAAAAAATCAACTACATATGTAAACCTAACATGGGCATACTACTTAGCAAAGTTCGTGTTTTCTACTAAACTGCTAAAACATATCTTCGCAAATGACATTTTCTGTTTGACACGAACACCTTGCATCAGAGAGCCATAAAAGGTTTGAAACCCACTGCCTTTTGCTAGCCCTTTAACACTTTATATTCAGTGCTTTCCTCATTTTATATTCCCGACTGGTATGGTTTTCATTTTCAGAAGAAAAGTGCATAGCTAGAATTACAGAAATAAGCCAAATACATTATTTATGTTAAAACTCACCTTAAGATAATGCTTGTAGTGAACAGTATAATAGAAATGTCCAGGAACAAAACATGACATTTGAATAGGGATATGTTTTATTTCTTACGTATATCTTTAATCTGCATTAAACGCATGTCATATTTTACTATATCATTAACTATTTCATGAATCTAAAAATGAAAAGCTAATCTTTAACAAAAGATGCACATTTCAGTCAAAATGAAATGAATATATGATTATAAAAATAATTAATATGATCGTAAGATAAAACTGAAACTCTTATCTGTCATATACCATCTAACATTCAGAATTTGATATAATGCAATTTATTTGACATAAAATCTCCTTTGCATCGCTGTGTGTATGCATTGATAAAATGTCTTAGTAAGATTAAGCAATGTACAGCAGGTGTTCATTATTATGATACACGTCAATACCTTAAGTCACGCTTTTTAAGTAAGTTGAATCATACAAAAACGTAGCAAAATGCTTATACAAGAACGTAAAAGACGCAATGAACTTTAACCCGATTGTGAAATACATTTTTCCAAATCATATTTATCATTTCTGGAACATACAAGTATTGGTGGCGAATGAGGTTGTGACGCCGATGAGGATCAAACCTCTTGTTTGGAAGGCTGACACCGTATACACCAGGAAACCGCTTTTTCTAATCCGTAGTAGCTGAGTAAAGGCCACAACAGACGGCAGGGTTTAGTTGTACAGCACTTATTAGAGATGAGATGTACAATTTTCAAAGCAATACAACACTTGCATTCAGACGGTAATTCTACACTCTAGGAATCATCTGAGGTTTCCCTAAAAAGGATCCCTTTACATTGATCCTTTACATAATTTACTCACTAAATACTTTTTTTCGCCATGAGTAATGATTAAAACACCTCCATTTAAAAATATATATACATATTTTTATGTGAAGCCTGACCGAGACTAAAACCTGGGACCCTCGGAATACCGTACTGCGGCTCTACTAACTAAGCTATCCGACCGCCTACAAACTACCTCCCCTCCCCTAATTAGAGAACAGTTCAATACCGTGACATAATCATTTTCGGAATAATTTGGGATTCGAACATAACACAACTTTGGGTCTCCTAAAGAGTTTTTCAACATCATTTTTACCCCCATCTTACTAAGTAATGTTTACCTTTTAGCCCTAATTGTTCTGGAATTTCATTCATTACACCCATTATCAGGAGATAATTTGGTAATATGTGACTTGTCATTGTGGGAGGTCTGTAAAAATCTGTACAACAAGATTTTCAAAATAGAACATCTAGACTTAAGGTTTCCGAATTCAAGAAATAGTAGCCTTCACACATTAAGATTTGCCTGTACATCTTAGTTTTAATTGGTGTTGTACTTAAAAACCCTACCGCCTGTTGAGGCCTTAAGAAAACAGGCTTTAGGGTATCACCCCAGGACGGAATAAGAACCAACCTGTTGTCTAGTCTATTGAAAATAATTCTTTAAAGTTTTTAAGTGTCCCATTAAAAAAAATCTGGAAACAAAGTGATCCCTCAGAAGCATTAATCACAACAAAATTACATAAAAATTGCATACTCGGTTTGTGCACGCCTCTAGCACCGGCTTGAGCGGTACTCAAAGCCATTCTCAGTTTGGTTGGTCATATTTTAAGTGTATCTATTGCATCTGTGTATATTTTTTCTGTGTTATCTTGTGGTTTGTGTGTTTTCTTCGGAACCTTTAATTACTTGGCGGAAGGATTTAATATGTACTAAGCGCCATGGTTTTTCAAATTAAACAATTTCAGGGGTGACCCAATAAATTGAAATTTTCTAGAGCATCTAGATGGCTAACATAATATATTTTTGGTCTCGTTTTACTTGTGCAATATTGATGTTTAAAGCTGAAGACAGTATGTTTCTTAACAGGGATTTCGAAAATTTGAATTTTAGACTAGGGAAATGAAAACGAGGCTCAATGTAGTACAATGGTGACTTGATATGGATTTTGGACTGGCAAAATGATAACATTCCTAAAATTGGCTCCACATTTTTAATAATAGGCGCATGATTTCTATCATATTTATTTCATAGCAGGAGTAAACCTATGACTGGCATAAATATGGTCATTTAAGATTTGGAATATCAAGTTACAAATTATACTTGATAACAGCCCTTAGGTACATGGCCCCAATTATTTCATTTTGTTATAATGAACAAAGGCGAAAAGAGATTTTCAGTGAAGTCTTTTATTTTCTAAAAACTATGTGAATATAAGCGACTACGTAGTTACAGCGGATATCTCAAGGCTACATTTCAAACATTTTAAACAAGACAAGACATAAGGGCACGGTATGGCGGTGAGTGTGTGGGGGCAGGGGGGGGGGGGTTGGGTTAAGCTGGGAAATGTGAGTCGTTCTAGACAATGCCGATTTTCGATCAAACGAGTATTGTTGAACATGAACAGTGTCGTCTGAATACAGTGGCTGGTATAAATGTACAAAAATCAAGCATGCATATATTGGAGAATAAAAAGAAAGAAAAAAATACATTTATACCCATACATATTATTTATAGCTTAAAGGGACATTTAAAAAAAGAAGAGGAAAAACGGCTTTCTGCAGAAACGAAACTGCCTGTAATTTAACCGCTTAATCGCGCTAGCTTTGCATACTTGCAATCAATCTGTAATTGAGACATTGTAAACATGACGTTGAATAACTGTGCTTTTCTTAAGAATAGACGCTATCTTAATCAAACATGTCAGTGTCTAACACAATCTGACATTTTCATATTCAAATATCATTCCATTTCTATTATTATCTTCAATTATAGTCCCTTATTATCTAGAGTCTTTATATAAATACAAGTATACCAATTTGTCTCCCTGCATTATGTATTTAATATGGCGAGCTTTTTATGCCAGCAAATAGGCAGTTAATTTTTATTATATTTCAAACAATTGAATAATTTACTCTCGTGTTTCAATTGAATGTTTTAATATTTACATTTGAGCCGCGTCATGACAAAACCAACATAATGGGTTTGCGACCAGCATGAATCCAGACCAGCCTGCGCATCCGCGCAGTCTGATCAGGATCCATGCCGTTCGCTTACAAACTCTATAACAAGTATAGAAACCGATAGCGAACAGCATGGATCCTGATCAGACTGCGCGGAAGCGCAGGCTGGTCTGGATCCATGCTGGTCGCAAACCCATTATGTTGGTTTTGTCATGACACGGCTCAATTATATTTCACATCTTATAGAATATAACCAATCAACTTTCAGTGTTTGAGCCACGTATGTTCAAATAGAAATCATCATATTTGGATCCAATCTTATCAATTTAGCATCGTTTTGATTTCCATAGTCCACATAATTCATAATCATATCAAATTGCATATCGTACACCATATATAGTCTCGTTTTCATTTTCAGAGTCCAAAATATCTATATCAAATGCATATTTACTCAATTTAGCCTCGGATTCGTTTTCAGATTCCAAAATATCCATATCAAATGCATATTTACTCCATTTAGCCTCAGATTCATTTTCAGATTCCAAAATATCCATATCAAATGCATATTTACTCCATTTAGCCTCGAATTCATTTTCAGATTCCAAAATATCCATATCAAATGCATATTGTACTCCATTTAGCCTTGGATTTATTTTCAGATTCCAAAATCATAGCAAATCCTTATTGTACATAAATTAACACGGGTCTGTCCAAATATCAAAAAAATGTTGGTGTGAATAAAAAGGTCATTATCAATTGTTGAGAACAATTTTGATTCTGTGGGACTCGTACACAACTGCAAAACCTATATAGGCTCGGCTAGCACCTCGTCAAATATTTACTTTAACAGTTGTGTACTAGTCCAACAGAATTTGGTATTGTACACAAAAATGTATAATAACCTCATAGTATTCACGATTTGTTTTGTGTTTTTATTATTTGAGTTGAATAACATTGATTTGTACGATGTCCTTGCTTGTTTCAAGTACCGGTAACCATATAGCCGAAGTTGTACGATAGAAGCATGCGCGGGCATCTATACGTAGAGGGTACAAGAACAGACTCACGAGATATTAGTATGGTTCTCGCGCGACAAATTAAAAGTTAAAGGCCACTAGAGTTTATTAAAATGAAAAGGTGGAAACAGAGACGCGTATACTCTGGCTAGTGGTCAAATTTTCACATATCCGACAGCATTTTAACGGGCCTTAACATGTATTGATTCAGCGCTGAGAGATTTGTTGAACATGATTTAAGTTGTAACTTCTGAAATCAGTAGACCATCTTTGTGTCTTATATTCTACGCGAGAAAACCTATCTTTGTTTTATATTTAAAATGTTTATTATGCAAATAGAAATGTTTATCCATGATCAACAATAAGGCACGAATGTTTAAACAATGTCAGATCCACTAGAAGTTTTCTAGGTTATCTCACATTTTTTTCTAATTTGGGAAGACCCGTAAAAAATGTCCGAAAAAAATGTCCATTTTGCAATTTATAGTAAGCGATGCGCACATTAACTCTATATTTTTATTTTTTTATGTTTCGGATAGTGGAATGATTTTGAAAGGCATCTCACCTAAGAAGTGCCATGAGAAGTCACTATTATGGCTATATGCTGTTGGTAGCTGAATATTTGAACTTTTATATTAAAATCCTCTATTTTTATTTAAGGACTGTATCAAATGCAGGGTGTCGGTTGCATTTGGTAGATACATGAATATGATATTATGAGGTCATATACGTTGTTGAGTACAATACTGAATTGGTCGGATAACACAGGTGTTAAAAAAGGTTTTGAAGCCAATAGAATAAGTAATGACATCTTCATTTCACACCAAATTTTAAATTTTTGACATTTTTACTGAACTTGTAACTACTAGTACTATAAGGATTTAATATCAATATATTGGACTTTAAAATTAAAAAAAAAATAAACAGACTAGTCGGAATACGGCAGTAACTTGATATAGAATTTTTGGTCTCGGAAAATAAAAACGAGGCCAGATGCAGTACAATAGTGATATGACATGATTTTTTTTGTACTGGAAAAAAACGAGGCTAAACTAAATTAATAACATTCGGTCCAATAACTATTTGATTTTGAGATGATTTGTAAATTATATGATGTTATTAAGATTGTCGAGTACAATACTGAATTTCATTTGACAAGAACACAGTTGTCAAGCCTTTAATGGACAGGGGGCTAGCCGAGTCTAACATATTATGTTCATCAGCTATATACGGGTTCATTAAGTCAGTATTATATTAAACAATGTAAGGATCTCTTTATTTCACAACATCTTTTTACAAAACTTTGTTGTTTTAATACGGATTTTATATAGATTTTTAACACTGAAAATGGAAACGAAGATAATTAGAAAACAATATAGATTTGAGCCGCGTCACGACAAAACCAACATAATGGGTTTGCGATCAGAATGGATCCAGACCAGCCTGCGCGTACGCGCAGTCTGATCTGGATCCATGCTGTTCGCTTACCAACCCTATTACAAGTAGAGAAGCTGATAGCGAACAGCATGGATCCTGACTGGTCTGGATCCATGCTGGTCGCAAAACCATTATGTTGGTTTTGTCATGGCGCGGCTCATTTGATCTTCGAGAAATGAAAACAGACTAAAAGGAGTACACAAGTGATTTAATATGGAGTTCTTGACTTGATAACATTAGATCTAATAATAAGAGGATATTTTTTGTTTGGGTGAATTAAATAATGACCTATATTTGGACGGAGTGAAAATATGTGGCATTTTATCATTTTTTGTGAAAATATATTCCATATTTCACTCAAACCAAAAAATATCCTCTTAATATTTGGAGATAAAATGGAAGTTTATTTGTTATATTTAATAAGGTGTGAAATAAATGTTTATATACATTTAACACTGTCTAGCCTCGTTTTGTTTTAATTTCCGATTCCAAAAAAATAAACCCAAAAATAAAAAAAAAATCATTAATTTGGTATATCAAATTTATATTGTACACTAAATAGCAAAGTTCTGTCAAAATGCTAAAAAAAATGATGGTGTGAAATTAAGTAGTCATTGTATATAATACTGATTCTATTATACAGTATTGTACTCAACAATGTATTATTACCTCATAATATTCGAGTTTAAGATACTAGAATTTTGTATTTTTCATAAAGATAAGTATATCTAGCGCACATAGAGATATTATACCTTGAACTATAGCTAAGAAAAAGTGAAAGAAAGAAAATAATAGTGATAAAAAGCAAGCAATAAAGTATTCAGTACCTTCCATAGTTCATAGCTTGCCTCTTGGTACACGTACTTATTAGTGGTGTTATCATTTCTAATATTAAGTTTTAATAAAACTGTCAAAACACACATTTCTGTATGAGAATCATAAACATGTAAAATATTCCATAATCCGACGCTCGGGGAAAAAGGTTCTTTCTATTCTGGCTATGCCAACTATACAATATAAAAGCTATAAATCACTTAAATTCATTTTAGTCCATACTAATATCATATTTGTTCTTTATTTTAATTCCGCTTAAAGACGAACATACTAATAAATATGTCCCGAATTCTCAACGGGGCTACCAAAGGTATAAAATAAATATTTTTTTCCTTACTTTAAGTCACTGTACAGTTTGTCGTAAAAAAGAAGCATTTACAATATTAGATGCCCGGGCGAGTGAAACATGATATTTTAAGCGTACGAAGTTCAAACAGAGACATACGGGTGATCAACGCTAAAGTACATAAATACATGAAATTGCTAGCTAGTTTTGTGTACTTTTTCAAAGTCTGAAGTCTCAATAATTCTGCTTTAATTTAAACTCTTTTTATAGTTTTATGACTAATTCACTGCTTAATTGATACAGACAATTGTTTTTAGCTCACCTGTCACAAAGTGACAGGGTGAGCTTTTGTGATCGCCTTTCGTCCGGCGTCCGTCCGTTCGTCCGTCCGTCCGTCCGTAAACTTTTACTTTAAATGACATCTCCTCATAAACCACTGAGCCAATTTCATCCAAACTTCACAGGAATGTTCCTTTGGTGGTCACATTTAAAAATTGTTTAAAGAATTTAATTCCATGCAGAACTCTGGTTGCCATGGCAACGGAAAGAAAAAACTTTAAATTTCTTCTTTTAAAAAACCTAGAGAGCAAGAGCTTAGATATTTGGCATGAAACATCTTCTAGTAAGTGTCTACCAAGTTTGTTCAAATAAAAGCCCTTGGGTCAAAATTGGCCCCGCCCAAGGGGGTCATTGATTTTCCCTATATACATATTGTAAAAACTTAAACAATCTTCTTTTAAAGAACCCATGGAGCTAGAGCTAAGATATTTAGCATGAAACATCATCTAGTAAGTGTCTACCAAGTTTGTTCAAATAAAAGCCCTGGGGTCAAAATTGGCCCCGCCCCGGGGGTCATTGATTTTCCCTATATGCATATAGTAAAAACTTAAACAATCTTCTTTTAAAGAACCCATAGAGCTAGAGCTAAGATATTTAGCATGAAACATCTGTTAGTAAGTGTCTACCAAGTTTGTTCAAATAAAAGCCCTGGGGTCAAAATTGGCCCTGCCCCAGGGGGTCATTGATTTTCCCTATATGCATATAGTAAAAACTTAAAAAATCTTCTTTTAAAGAACCCAAAGAGCTAGAGCTAAGATATTTAGCATGAAACATGTTCTAATGGGTGTCTACAAAGTTTGTTCAAATAAAAGCCCTGGGGGTCAAAATTGGCCCCGCCCCGGGGGTCATTGATTTTCCCTATATGCATATAGTAAAAACTTAAAAAATCTTCTTTTAAAGAACCTATAGAGCTAGAGCTAAGATATTTAGCATGAAACATCTTCTAATAAGTGTCTACCAAGTTTGTTCAAATAAAAGCCCTGGGGTCAAAATTGGCCCTGCCCCAGGGGGTCATTGATTTTCCCTATATGCATATAGTAAAAACTTAAAAATTCTTCTTTTAAAGAACCCATAGAGCTAGAGCTAAGATATTTAGCATGAAACATCTTCTAATAAGTGTCTACCAAGTTTGTTCAAATAAAAGCCCTTGGGTCAAAATTGGCCCCTCCCCAGGGGGTCATTGATTTTCCCTATATGCATATAGTAAAAACTTTAAAAAATCTTCTTTTAAAGAACCCATAGAGCTAGAGCTAAGATATTTAGCGTGACACATGTGCTAATGGGTGATTACAAAGTTTGTTCAAATAAAAGCCCTCGGGTCAAAATTGGCCCCGCCCTGGGGGTCATTGATTTTCCTTATATGTGTATAGCAAAAACTTAAAAATCTTCTTTGAAAAAACCCAAATAGCTAGAGTTTAGATATTTTAAGCATGAAACATCTTCTAGTAAGTGTCTACAAAGTTTGTTCAAATAACAGCCCTGGGGCTAAAACTGGCCCCGCCCCAGAGGTGTCATTGTTTTTAACTATATGTGTATAGTAAAAACTTAAAAAATCTTCTTTTAAAAAACCTAATGAGCTAGAGGTTAGATTGCAGGAAACATCTTTTTGTGGGTGTCTACCAAGTTTGTTCAAATAAAAGCCCTTGGGTTAAAATTGGCCCTGCCAAAGGGGGGGGGGGTCATTGTTTTTCATTATATGTGTGTAGTAAAAACTTAACATCATGAAACATCTTCTAATGAGTGTCTTCCAAGTTTGTTCAAATAAAAGCCATGGGGTTTAAACTAGCACCGTTCCGGGGGCCTAAATACAGGTGAGCGACCTCAGGGCCATCATGGCCCTCTTGTTTATTATTATCTTGTCCCTATAAAGATAATTTTAAACTTCTATTTAGCTCAATTAAATTTTCTGTCATTTCTTAATATACAAGTAGATACATTTAGAAGATTGCCTACACAGTGCTCTTCATCAAGGTGTTAATTATAACTAAAAAAATTTTTTTGCCTGAAAATATATTGTTGATACTATGGTACTAAGAAAGAGGGTCCCACAGGCTACTGGTTAAAGTTTATAACTTCCTATCAATTGACTCTCGCCGTTGTGAGAAAAGCGAAACGTCGTTGGTTCTACCCCGAGATGTCCATAGATATTGCATAGATATTAATACAATTTTTATGTTTTTTAGCATAAATCACATTATTTATTTTGCATTTTTATAATTAATCAAGACTCTAAAATGTTGTTAAATGAAACCAAAATTCAGGGACGGAGTAGCAACTTGGCTTAAGAAAGTATGCAGGCGTGTACCAGAAAACGCCAAATTATCCCGGCTCGCGAAGTATTCAGTCTTCTCGTCAGAACTTTATCCCTAATTTTCAACCTTTCTGGTTTTCTTTTGTAATTTGAAGCTTCAATTGTTACTATTTTCGTCATGTTTTCTCAAGTGTATCAGTTTCTTTATCTCATTTACACCGGAAGCATTGTTATACAGATTGAGTCCTTTTTGTCAATCTGCTCACCGTGAATTAATTCTTTCTTCGTTTATGAATAGATCTATCAAACGAATTATGTGTACAGAAATTACATGTGTCTATACGAAACAAATATTTTCGAACCATATTTAAACGATTTAAATGACAACTTACTTGTTTAACAGTATGGAATTCAATAAAACCGACGCTGTGTATCTTCGTAAAAAAAACACAAAAACAAAAAAAAAACCCCATCTTTTTATGTCTTCCAGTTTCAAATTTATATTGTTCCCCACACACCCACACTCAAATGGGTATAACGTAATTCGGATTTTAGTATCCAGGGTATTTAAGAAACAGTGAATGTTTATGTGAATATTCAACGTCTGCATTTAATTTCTAAATCAGTAACTATGATTTAAAATTTGAAATAATATATATTTTTTATTTTTGAAATATAAGATATGAAGAATTAGTAGAGCAATAATACAGCAGTCTTAAGTATAAAAGAACTTAAACAAGTAAATACAAGGCTGTAGCAAGCAAAGCTACATTGTATTTAAGTTTACTTGTAGATATGATTTGTGTGTAAGAGTTTGTACTTGGATGCAACACGTATAATACAATATTTAAGCCTTCCTTCGGGTATTGTTAAGTTTATGCGCTAGTAAGCCATCGAAATATAATATATAAATACTACAGAAGGATGCCCAGAAAATTATGCAATGCGTTTATTAATACTTATTGTCACCAAGGGTCAAACGTGGGTTCATTAATTAACTATCAATCTAAAGTCAATAAGAGGTCTATGGTTCGAGGTTATACATGTGCTAGAGTTCGGGAGAGTCAGTCATTGTTAGAAATTTTTTATTTTCCCCAGCAGTAGGCATGTCTCCGCGCGGTGCTAGGCTCGAGGATGATGCTGATATCACGTGCAATAGTCAGTGGCTTTGTCACATGTTTTCTTTTATCACACACGCTACAGAACACATGCACCCATTCACCTTATCGACATTGATTTACCAATGTACCAATACAGAATGAAAATAATAAAAAATATTTGCTAACCTTTGCATAACTATACAATTGATATATTTACATGTAGCTTGAAGTATAGCCTGTCTGTCATTTTTAATTGTTTAATACTTGTTATGTCGTCATTATGATAAACTAATATTGTTTCAATGTAATAATGACAGATTGGAAAATCTGATTAGCCCTGTATTCCATTACGTAAGGCAATTCAGTTAATTCAAATGTTCGTCAAAACAAATTTGGCAAATTATACAGATTGACTTCTTGATTGCATGTTTAACAATAACTTTATCTCACATAATATATAACATATATAAACACAGATAAACAGGACTGCATTGCCGAGACTAATGACAAAGGTAAATAATATGCTTTGTAATTCGTGTTCATTTAAGTTTATTGAAAGAGTGCCATTTCAACACAGTGACAGATGTCTTGTGCTTGCATGTTTACAAACCAAAGAATTCACATTGCACATGCAAATGAATCACAAAACACTTTACTTAGAGTATCTGGAGTAATCACACATTTCACTTTAATAAAAGTATCTGCAGTGATGACCTCGTTTATCTAAATAAGATTGTCTAGAGAAATCACTCTTTTCACATTAATTACAGTATCTGCTGTGATTACCCTGTATATCTAAATTAATGCCCCGGTCACATATTCACGGATAATGTCACGGAAGAGCTACGGTCTAATCGTTCACGGATTACTACGGAAATGTGAAATTCCGTAGTCCGCTACGGTTCCAGTACGGACACACAACAGTATGAGTACGGAGTCCGGCGGATTTACCACCAAAAGTCCCCGGAGAGACACGGATTGTTACGGACCGACACGGTTTGATACGGAGCGACACGAATCAGGACGGACGCTCTACGGACACACTACGGTCTGCTACGGTATAAGCACGGGTTAGTAAGAATAAGTACGGTCTGCTACGGTATAAGCACGGGTTAGTACGAATAAGTACGGTCTGATACGGAGAAGAACGAATTGATACGGAGAAGAACGAATTGCCACGGATCTATACGGATCTATACGGACCTAATACATCCGTCCACAACCTCTTGCATGCTCATTTTCAAATTGCCTCACAAGAAAAGAACACCTAGAAAAAAATTGCAGAGTTCAATGATTTTGGCGGAGAGGATTCGGCCTAATCGCGTCCAAACCCCGAGACACATCAGGTCCGATTAAAGTGAATTTTTTGAAGGACGCTGGATCCTCAACAAGAGCCTCATACTTAACGTGAAGCCCTCTCTAGTCCACCATCTCGTCTGTCTTCTCTTACCTGATTAGATATGGACTAGTAATCATTAAGGAAAAATGTTCATCAATACTGCTTCAATTGCTGTTCATTTTACAACGTGAATGTTTATGTTTTAAAAATATGTAAACATCTTGTTAATTAATCTTATAAGTACTCAAGGGCCAGCGTCCGGGGCTTATGAGACACTTAAAATATGTAACATTAAATATCATTTTATTACTTATGAATTGTTGTACGATATTTATACATTTTAACCTCTATGCATGTCATCAAGCAGCTCGACCACTGCCTCCGCATTTTGAGCCATTTCAATATAAAGTTGTAGCCAGTAAATGGCAATTATCCTTTATTGAATGTTACCGCAAATACTCATATGTCTGTTTTTAACAAATACCCTTGAAAAAGTACATGATACTTAATTTATCCGTACTAAACAGTGGTGGACCGTACCATTCCGTATCGTTTCGTGCTGCAACGTAATAAACCGTATAAGACCGTGCTAATCCTTGCCTCTCCGTAGTACAATGTATTACGATCGTGGCTTTCCGTGACAATACCGTATTAATCCGTATCAAAACCGTAGGTTATACGTAGTTCTCCGTACCAAACCGTGGAAAACCTTGGCAAGTTGGTGGACTACGAATCAGTACGGATTAGTACGGTTTTCGTACGGACCAGTACGTATCAGTACGATTTAATACGGACTAGCAGGGATACGCTACGGTTGATTTTTCCGTAGCAAATTTTTGTGCATGTTCAAAAATTGTCAAGGATCGCTACGGATATACAAGGACTACTACGATTGATTACGGTTACAGTACGGAGAGCTACTGACCAGTACGGGTAGCTACGGACGATGCCGGAATTAATCCGTGGCTCTTCCGTGGGCGTATTCCGTGAATATGTGACCGGGGTATAACAGTATCTGCAGTATTCAAGTCATAATTTCGGAAGTGATCATTCCCATCATTTTGTTTAGTTTTCTGGAGAGATCACATAAGTTATGTACAGTATGATGATCACCTTGTTAACTTAGGTTAGAGTATGATCACACTTCACTTTAGTGTATCTGGATGCAGTAGAGATCCTGGCCGGTTTGCAAGGATGTGCAGGTAGGGCTGACTATATACTGCTTGCAATGGCTAATTACTACATTCATAGCAGGCAAAGGGTGAATTAGAATAGCTTTACAGAACTACAGCTCTCAAACAGATTTCCCTGGAGAATGAGATTTATGCCTATAAAAAGCATACATTATTTCACACATCATCTGACATCCGGGTAGTTGCAGAATATCATTGAGAATAACGCTACCTCACATTAAAGAATTCATCTCATTCACATGATTAAAATCTACAGATAAAATGGCTAAATGATTTGAAGTAATAAGTCCCAATGATTTGAAGTAATAAGTCCCAATGATTTAAAGTAATAAATCCCAATGATTTGAAGTAATAAATAACAGCTTTTCATTTCTTGTGCTTTTATTTTAGGACTATTTTTTTCGTAAAATTGCACTAACCAATAAATATAGGTGTAACAAGACATGATTTCACTGAACACTAACTTACACTATACTGTGTTCTTTGTGACAACAACTTGAAAGCTCACAATGTTATATTTTGAAATATTTTGAAAGTAGTTATTACTTACAAATCTAGCAAATGTTTCTTAAAAGATTCATTATCTTAATTCATAAACAGTGTATATCAAACACTCATTTTATATCCACTTATTGTCAATTGTCTTTAATAACTTCGTCCAAACAAGGTGAAATATTTGGCCTCTTTTCCACAGTCTGGATGAATACATTTGGCTCCCTTTTTCAATTCTTCCGGGTGTTTGAATGGTATACATAAGCCCTTGGCTCCCATAGCTGGTGCCCCTTCCTCTACCACCACATCTCTGAAAAACAACAGGGAATGGTATATGTTTTAATAATTAAAGATCCTGTAACTAAATTTTTTTATTGGTATTATGTCATAAATATAATGCCTAAATGAAGATTTAACAAAAATTCCAAGTTCCAAAAAGCATTATTTGTAAAGATATTACCGAATTTAAATTTAAATGTAAATAAAGGGAGGTAAATAGAAATTTATTTTCAATAAAGTCTAAGCCAAATTTTTCAATAAGAAATGAATGCATATATTTCAATGATTACTTATAATGCGTGTAAACATTTGTAAACATAATTATTTAACATATTCTTGGATGTTTGGATATTGTTTTAGAAGAATAATTATTTACATATATAACATTTCTTAATTACAACATACTGGATCTTTCTTTAAAAAAAATTAAAAATAAATAAATACTGGACTCACTGCCAGAATCAAGGGTTGTAAGAGCTTTAAAATTTTGCTTCAATATGAATTACTAGTAGGCATTGATTGAAAAGAAAAAGTCTAAGAACATTAGAGAAGTAATGAATTAATAATTTCATGTCTCAATTGAAAGATTGTGTCTAAAGACAATAATGGACATTGCTGACAATGAAAAACCAAAGTCATATGTGAGCATTATAAAATAAGTTACTGCATTCCTTTACTGATATTTTATCAATTATATTTATTCAACATTGACATAGACTGACCTTCATCTTGTGCTTCTGCTCTCTATTATGAAAGAAAACAACATGCAGTATTTGCACCCAAACCACTTGAGAGGCATGTGATACCAAAGAAATGATCAGAACCATCATATAAGCTGTTTCATCCAATAATCAAAATGGGAGCATCTATTACACTTTAAAGCAAATTTTGCACATCATATTTGATCCCAAACAAAATTCACAAATTTGTTACCTGGCACTATCTTTTTTGATGGCATCTTCGCATGGGATTTCTCCGCAGAATGGAGCTTGTATAAGTTTCTTCTGGTCCAGACCATTACAAAACACCTCCCAGTCATGTGACACTGTCATATAGGCATCAAGATCCTGCTTGGCTCTATTATACAGGAACAAAATATGAAAAAATTATTTAACCAGCTTTGAAGTTTTTGGACGGCAACTGCATCGGCAACGACAACTTAAATGTAGGAATAATTCTTTTTTCTTGGAAAAAGATAAGCTAACAAAATGACAGTAATATTTAACAAAACCATGATTCTGCCAAAAATGATCATATCACAAATTTTAATTGCACTACTTAATAGCAATAGTTTTTCAATGAAAATCAAATGAAAACATATCAAAAGTTTAATTCAAATGACCTTAGAATTTTATTTTTGATCCTTTTTTCCAGAGATAAAAGTTTCGTTTTAACATCTATGAAAATGGCAGGTCATGCTTTAAACTTGATACTACCTACATCTAAGAGTAAATTATCAACAGTATGGCTTGACAAGATCTGTCTTCCTTGTAAGCATTCTGGGAATCCATTAACATATCTTTTAGATTAAAACTGCCTTTTAAGAAACAATTGCACCATCATACAAGTGTTGTGTGGAATAGCAACGCGGGCCTCCCCACCCTTTTAATACTGCCCTTTAATATCAAAAAAATAAACACAATTTAAACCCATACTTTTAATATTTTTGTTTTTTGTTTTGTTTTACCCCCTTTTCCCAAAACCCAGTAACATTTAATATTTTTAAATGCTTAAAAAAAATAGCCCCAGAGAAAACATGTAAAAGGTTTTAAAAATATTAGGGTAGTTTTGGTAATTAAAATAATGCCATATATCAAAGCCTTTGAATAATATCAATTTCTTAGAGATAAAATATCAAAGCAAAAGTTGGTAGAATTATCCCCATGTAATAAGACTGCTTAAATTGTAAGTAATAAATCAGCTACAAAAAATAATACTTACTTGTCAAACAAAGACTGTTGCATTTTTTCTAGTAGATCTTTGATTTGCTGTAAAATATTTTCATTTTTCAGTGTTAACTTCTCCCCGGTGTCTCGACGTACAACTACCATTTGATTTTGTTTTAGATCTCTTGGACCTAATTCTATACGCAATGGTACTCCCTGAAAATATAAAAATAAATAATTAATATTTCTTGTAATGAAATGAACAAAATGTAAAATCAGTATGATAAAAAATACAAGAATGTACAAACTATGTATGGGAAGCTGCATTCCCTATTATGTGTCAAGTAAAGTTGGTACTTCTGTAGGAAGAACTTGCCAGGTTTTTTTTAATGACATTTTTTCATACTATGTCCACCAATAGAATGTAGATTTTAAAACATAACATATATACACAAATCTTAATGTGCCTATTCTCATTTTTGAATTTAAAAGGTAAGATCTTAAGAATAAAATACTACCACTACAAGAATTAAATGAGTTCTATTTTCTTTCTTTCTTTTTCTTTCAAACTCAAGTACTCAAGTAAATTAGATATAGGAGTGAACAGACCTTCAGTTCCCAATGATTGAACTTCCACCCTGGTGAATAGTTATCCCTAAGATCTTCTTTCACTCTGACTCCACCCTGTGCAAGCGTCTTCTTAAAAGCCACACACGCATCCATCAGTTTGTCATTATCTCCCTGTGATAAATTGGCAGTGATACCACATGGCACAATAACAGCCTGTAAAAAAAGAAGAAAAATTTAAATTTTAAAATTTCCCAAATCCTTTAAAAGAAATTTAAAAAGGGGAAAAATGATGAATGTTTTAATTTGGAAAACTAAAATAAAAATTTAAAGTGCTTTATGTTTTTTATATCATATTTTTTAAACCTTTTAGAGAAAGGGAGTTTTGTTTAAAAACCCAGAATAAAAAAACTTTTCACAAAATATATGGTTTTAAAAGGGAATAAAGAAAATAAAAAATTTTAAGGAAGGGCAAAATTTTGATAAATGAAAAATTTTTTTTTGCAAAAATTATAATTTACTGTATTAAATTATTTCTATATGTTCACTGACAATTCTACTACCTATTATGGTTTAATACACATGGGCTATCCCAAGATTTTGTTTCAAAATCTTTGTCATGTGTATCATTAGTAACTTTAACTGTTAATATTATTCAACTTTCTTTAATGAAAATATTTTCCATGCAGTCATATTAAATGCTCTGTGAAAAGAAATTTCATTAGTAACAATTAAATAGTTTTCATTTTAACCATTAAATTCAAGTACATTACAACATTAATCTCAAGATATCATTTTTTCATATTACTTATTAAGATGTTTTAGGTACCAATATCACTTAATTATACTAATTTTACAATTAAAGGGAGATCACTCAAAATTAAAAATATTACTATTTATGTAGCATGTCTAACTAACCTGTAAACAAGCAACCCTAGGTGGCAGCACTAGACCTTGGTTGTCTCCATGCACCATACACATTACACCTATAGTTCTTGTAGTAATACCCCAGGGATTCTGGTACACAAACTTTTTCTCACGTGTTTCTGGATCCTCGTATACAATATCGAACATCTTAGAGAAGTTTTGTCCTAAATGGTGTGAGGTGGCTCCCTGGAATATATATACTCAAAGAATTTAATCTTGTCTTTCTAGAAAATGGGTGATAATCTAGTGGTGAAATATCAAAGCATTGTCAATGAATGTAGAGAAACTGGACTGAAAAACTAGAATTGTGTCCATAGGACATGGATTCCCTACCATTCTGATCATTTGTATGCAGATGGAATGCATGACAGCCTAAAAGATGGATAATGACAAATCTCCAGAATAAACAGGTTTTTTGGGTTTCTTTTTACATATACTTTGAAAATACTGCCTTCACTGTCTAAGGAAAATGCAAGTATGGCGACGGCCAATTTTCTTTAGTATTAAAGCAATGAGATTTTCTCTTTGTTTGATTGGGTTTTACTTCACACAGACACAGTATAGGTCATATGGCAACATTCCAGCTTTACTGATGGAGTAAGACTTCAAGTGCCCTTCCAGACATTATTTCAGGCACGAAAGAGCACCTCAGTAAAACCACCGATGTTCTAAAAGCAATGAGGTAACTCCACTTTTAAAAGGTAGAAAGTCACAATTTGTCCCTTAAACTGTTATCGTGACGTAAGGTTATACATAAGCGAGTGAGTGAATGAGTGAGTAAATAAAGAAACAAACTGACAAACAAATAGATGACATCATACCTGGATAGCCCTACCACTGGCTGATATGTAAGCCTCCACAGTTGTTGTAAAATCTCCACCAGCAAACTTTTCTTTCTCTGTCTTTCTACCTCTAACCACTGGGATAGCAAAATATTCCTCATACACCCTGGCATATAACTCCAGTATTGTGTAAACCTTAACATAAAATGTGTTTAATAATTACTGAAAAGAGTCAATTAATGTCTAAATAAATGAATCAGTAAAAGTTTAGAAATATAAAGGTAATTGGAAAATATATCTAGATGATTGATTTTTGTTCAATTACATAAAACAAATAATGTGAATTGGGTAATCTTTAACAAAACATTAAAGTAAGTCCACTTCACATCACATTTGTATAATAATTGTAAAGCAACTCATTCGGTTTTTTAAGGCCTGGAAAAGGTTTTAACATTTGTACCCCTTTCTAACAAAATAAATCACTTGAAAATAGGTTTTTCGCAGTATTTTAATTTTTTAAGAAAAAATAAAATTGGGTTCATATATTGTACATAAATACATGATGTTTAATCTAATATTTTGGGAAAAATTGTTCAAATGTTGAAAAATTGATTTTTTGGAAAGTTTATGATCTTACAAATATTTTTAAATCTAAAAAATAGTAAGTTATAATGTAAATACTTTTCTCAATTTAAAGGCCTGTTGTCCCCCAGAAACGCTTTTATTTTTATTTATATCTGGTTTTCTGTTACAGTTTCTAAAAAGTTTACTTGAACTTATTTTTGCTTCTTTTGTTCTTTGGAAAATAGTACAGTTATAGTGATTTAGTACTTAGTATGTAAGTCAAAATACTACTTTGTTTATATTTTCCTTCTTAAACGGCAAATTATAGGATGTTAAACGCTACTTTCTTTCTGGTGATTAGCATCTAATATGCTGAGCTCTAATATGGTTATTTAAATAGTATAAAAACTTGTATTTTCCCAATCTAAAGAATAAAATATTTGTTGCTTTCCGAGTATAAGGCATAATGTTCCTTTAATGTTATATTTACCTCCTCGCAAGCCTCGTCCTTGTTGGCCCAAGCTGTATGACCCTCCTGCCACAGAAATTCTCGTGTTCTTAAAAATGGTTGTGGATGTTTGAATTCCCATCTCTAAAAGGTAAAAATGAAATCACAGTAAACTTCATATTTCTTAGTCATTTAAGTGTTATCTAAAAGGCAGATTATACACACGTTTTTTTTTCTAAGATATTACTACAAAGTGATGTAAAATTAAATATATTGTACCAAAATTCAATTATTTTCCTGCTCTTTTTATTTATAAATTAAGCATGAAGTTAAATGTTTGAGTGCTTTTTATATTGTTATTTCTGACAATAAAAAAGGTCTAAATTATTTATATACTTGTCATTTTATCATCTTTGAAGGCTTTGGTATTTTAAACCATCACTATGCTGAGTGTGTATAACAGAGGTGTCCAGCTTTTAATCTTGAATAGTCTATGGCTATTTCATAAGTATTAAAACATTAAAAATGAACTGCAACTGTACAAACTATGGTTAGACTACAAGCTCTTTGCTTTATAATGGTAGCATCTTGTAACTATTGTTTCTAGCACTCTACAAGAGTTAAGCAATCTTGTTGTTCTTGTTGTTATCTGGACTTATTAGTTGCACCAACAAGTCTTCTTGCGAATTTCCAGTTTTATTGGTGGATCAAGACCTCAGATGTTCTTCCATGCAATAATACAGGCAAGAGAAGTCCCATCATAAGCTAGGTTGTTAGCATCGTCTCATGAAAGAGTTCAAAGTTCCTAGCACATTTCGGACCTAAAGCAATTTAGAGGCAAAAGGTTTTAATGTTTAAATGAAAGCCCTCCCAAAAGCTTTCCCAAGAAAATGATTGGGAATTTTTTTAAATTTCCAAAACATTACACCATTGGTTCAGTTTAAGTGGTAAATCTCTGTGGGACTTGATCCATTTAGCATAGGATGGATAAATGACTGTCTCACTGGTAGGACGTATGGCTATAGGTTCTGCTAGGTCAGATTTACCCGACCTCGTTACCCAGGCAACCTGTGTAAATAATCAGTACATATTTGTATGAATTTCATTTCATATATGTAAACTTGTTTCAGTAATGACTCCATCTTACTTAGATATACATTCATCATTTTACTTATAAAATATTTTTCCGCATAAATTTTTATCCTCGACACTACAAAAAAAGACCCATGATAACACTCATTTCTTATCACTTCTTCTTTTTATTTCATTTGGATAAAACCATCAATGATATAAACTTTTAATGGGGCAAGTAATTCAAATGCAGTGACTCATCAGTAATTGAAGGTTCATGAGTTTATTCTCAAGGTTTCTTATGTTTCTAATACTGTACTTATCAGATGTGTAATTACATGGATGCAAGTTCATATTATTTCAGTTGGTTTTATTGAACATCAGGCAAATACTTAAAAACTTGTACCCATGCAATTAGAGTCCTTCAAGTAATCAAAGGATTAGTAAATCTTTGACCTAACTTATCCTATAATTTTTCATGCTGTGCTAGTCCCTGTAATGGGAACATACCTCTGGAGCAAAATCCTCTATATGAGTTTTCTCCCTCTCCAAGGCTGCATTTGAAACAAACATCGGGAAGTATGTGTTCTCCACACCCAATTTCTTGATTTCTGTATCAAAAAACTCCTTAAGCACTTCCCATATAGAATATGACCAGGGGCGGAGAATGTAACAGCCACTGACATCATAATATTCTATCATCTCAGCTTTTGTAATAATCTGTGAGTACCAGTCTGATAAATTCTCTTCCTTTTTGGCCTCTAGACCCAGTCTGAAATAATGAAAATAACATGTGACCTATGACAGATACAAAATTTTTATGTTTGAATGATAACTACGTTTTTGAGTTTCACATAAAAGATACAATTCCTTTAACCTATCTTATCAAACTTCTGGGGTGAAATACATGTACTGAACATGTACTGCTTATGTGTAATCTATTGTATAAGATACTTGTACCTAGTATATCTTGCCGCAGTCATTAACAAATCAAAGTACTTAACAGTACTGATGGAAGGCAACTTTCAACGTCTGAAAATGAGCCGTGTCACGACAAAACCAACTTAATGGGTTTGCGACCAGCATGGATCCAGACCAGCCTGTGCATCCGCGCAGTCTGATCAGGATCCATGCTGTTCGCTTACAGACCCTCTAACAAGTAAAGAAACTGATAGCGAACAGCATGGATCCTGATCAGGCCGAGCGGATGCGCTGGCTGGTCTGGATCCATGCTGGTCGCAAACCCATTATGTTGGTTTTGTCGTGACACAGCTCAAATGTTTTAAGTTCACAATTACTTAAATAGCATTTAACTATATTGTTATAAACATGCGTGGAGATTGTTTTTTGTAAGAACATATACAAGGGGAAACAGTGACGTAAGCTGAGTGATTAAAACAAGACTGACAGGCAATACCCTTACATGACATTGTACTTTAGCCTTTGTAAATAATGAAGAAACTTCATAAATAAGACAGCACATATATTCAGAGAGCCTTCATGGTAGCTAGCAGTTTTTGTTGCTTGTTATAATTATTATACCAACATTGAGTAAAACTTCATTAATATTGTAATGTCCTATACAAACCTTGTCTGTTTCTTAACTTCTCTTGAACCATCATCGGCCTGTGATTGTTTCTGCTGTGATTTTTCTGCTTTCTCTTTCTTTACTTCTGGTTTGTTTTCTTTGTTTGCCTTCTTATCTTTCTTGTCTTTCCTTCCACCACCTGCAGCAAGATCTTCCCCTGTCAGATCCTTGTAATGTTTCTTCAGCGATCAATTTCATCCTACATAAGATTTACATTATCATCAGATGGATAATAAAAATATTGATATGGAAACTTGATTTGAGCGCACATGACAAAACCAACATAGTGCGTTTGCTACCAGCAAGGATCCAGACCAGCCTGTGCATCGATGCTGTTGCTATCAGTTTCTCTACTAGTAATAGGATTTGTAAGCAAACAGCATGGATCCTGATCAGACTGCGCGGATGCGCAGGCTTGTCTGGATCCATGCTGGTCGCAAACACATTATGTTGGTTTTGTCATTTTACTATCTTAAAGATATACATTATATAGCCATTTAAAAATAAAGTTAAAATTGTTTGTTTGTTGTATTGAATATTAAGTCACAACAACATTGTAAAGGCCTTATGATCACTTTTAAGATTTTTATAATGGAGGAAGTCCTCAGATTCCCATTTGCATTATTTCAGGAACAAGCAAGCACCTAAGTCAAACTACCGACTTTCTGTAAGATAGCTGGAAAGTCTCCCCACATGAAAGAATCCAAAGTCACTGAAGGGATTTGAACCCAGTGTTGAGGAGCAAGTGATTTGAAGTCTGCAACATTCGGCAAACAGTGGTCCGTAAATCATTTTACATAACGATTCAAGTTCAAAGTGAGACCTCAAAGAATATATATAATACTCTCAAAAACTGCTTTCTGGTCTATTTTCAGTTCAGATTTAAAATTATATTAGCACAGTGAGTCTCAAACAACCTTGCAGTTTCTTAACTGGAGGAGGAAGACATCCTACATTTTTATTTAGCACAAACACCCATATGCTTATTTAAATCTGTTATAGACCTACATAAATTTAAATGTTACATTTAGACAAAGATTCTATAATGTATTTTTATATCATGCCCCTGAAATTTCAAATATAATTTAACAGTTTCTTAATATTTGTTTAGCTACGTGAAAAATTCAAATCAATCATTTAATCAACAAGAGGGCCATGATGGCCCTGAGGTCGCTCACCTGTATATAGCCCCCCCCCCCAACGTTGCAGGGCCAATTTAACCCAAGGGCTTTTATTTGCACAAACTCGGTAGACACCCATAAGAAGATGTTTCATGCTAAACATCTAAGCTCTAGCTCATTGGGCTTTTTAAAAGAAGACTTTTTTAAGTTTTTACTATACACACATAGTTAGAAACAATGACACCCCTGGGGCCGTGCCAGTTTTGACCCCTGGGCTTTTATTTGAACAAACTTTGTAGACACTTACTAGAAGATGTTTCATGCTTAATATCTAAACTCTAGCTATTTGGGTTTTTTCAAAGAAGATTTTAAGTTTTTGCTATACACATATAAAGAAAATCAATGACCCCCGGGGCGGGGCCAATTTTAACCCCAGGTCTTTTATTTGACCAAACTTTGTAGACACTCACTAAAAGATGTTTCATGCTTAATATCTTAACTCTAGCTATTTGGGTTTTTTCAAAGAAGATTT
This sequence comes from Ruditapes philippinarum, assembly GCF_026571515.1. Taxonomy (NCBI): domain Eukaryota; kingdom Metazoa; phylum Mollusca; class Bivalvia; order Venerida; family Veneridae; genus Ruditapes; species Ruditapes philippinarum. The sequence continues at coordinate 50,284 of NW_026853321.1, forward strand.
TTTTAAGTTTTTGCTATACACATATAAGGAAAATCAATAACCCCCTGAGCGGTGCCAATTTTGACCCCAGGGCTTTTATTCGAACAAACCTGGTAGACCCTATTAGAACATGTTTGATGCTAAATATTAGACTACTTATCTTAGCCATAGCTCTTTGAGTTCTTTAAAAGAAGATTTTTTAAGTTTTTGCTATACACATATAAGGAAAATCAATGACCCCCGGGGCGGGGCCAGTTTTGACCCCAGGGCTTTTATTTGAACATACTTGGTAGACACCCATTAGAACATGTTTCATGCTAAATATCTTAGCTCTAGCTCTTTGGGTTCTTTAAAAGAAGACTTTTTAAGTTTTTACTATATGCATATAGGGAAAATCAATGACCCCCTGGGGCGGGGCCAATTTTGACCACAGGGCTTTTATTTGAACAAACTTGGTAGACACTCACTAGAAGATGTTTCATGCCAAATATCTTAGCTCTAGCTCTTACGGTTCTTTAAAAGAAGATTTTTTAAGTTTTTACTATATGCATATAGGGAAAATCAATGACCCCCCGGGGCATGGCCAATTTTGACCCCAGGGCTTTTATTTGAACAAACTTGGTAGACATTCACTAGAAGATGTTTCATGCCAAATATCTTAGCTCTAGCTGTTTGGGTTCTTTAAAAGAAGATTTTTTAAGTTTTTACTATATGCATATAGGGAAAATCAATGACCCCCCCGGGCGGTGCCAATTTTGACCCCAGGGCTTTTATTTGAACAAACTTGGTAGACACCTATTAGAACATGTTTGATGCTAAATATCTTAGCCAAAGCTCTTTGAGTTCTTTAAAAGAAGATCTTTTAAGTTTTTACTATATGCATATAGGGAAAATCAATGGACCCCCGGGGCGGGGCCAATTTTGACCCCAGGGCTTTTATTTGAACAAACTTAATAGACACTTAATAGAACATGTTTCATGCTAAATATTATAGCTCTAACTCTTTTGGTTCTTGAAAAGAAGATTTTTTAATGTTTTTCCTATATGCATATAGGGAAAATCAATGACCCCCTGGGGCGGGGCCAATTTTGACCCCAGGGCTTTTATTTGAACAAACTTGGTAGACACCTATTAGAACATGTTTGATGCTCAATATCTTAGCCATAGCTCTTTGAGTACTTTAAAAGAAGATTTTTTAAGTTTTTACTATATGCATATAGGGAAAATCAATGACCGCCCGGGGCGGGGCCAATTTTGACCCCAGGGCTTTTATTTGAACAAACTTGGTAGACACCCATTAGAACATGTTTCATGCTAAATATCTTAGCTCTAGCTCTTTGGGTTCTTTAAAAGAAGATTTTTAAAGTTTTTACTATATGCATATAGGGAAAATCAATGACCCCCCGGGGCGGGGCCAATTTTGACCCCAGGGCTTTTATTTGAACAAACTTGGTAGACACTCACTAGAAGATGTTTCATGCCAAATATCTAAGCTCTAGCTCTTATGGTTTTTTAAAAGAAGATATTTAAAGTTTTTTCTTTCGGTTGCCATGGCAACCAGAGTTCTGCATGGAATTAAATTCTTTGAACAATTTTTAAAGGTGACCACCAAAGGAACATTCCTTTGAAGTTTGGATGAAATTGGCTTAGTGGTTTATGAGGAGATGTCATTTAAAGTAAAAGTTTACGGACGGACGGACGACGGACGGATGCCGGACGAAAAGCGATCACAAAAGCTCACCCTGTCACTTTGTGACAGGTGAGCTAAAAACTTACTTTTCCTTTATATAAAACCAGCTAGTTTGTAATCTTTAATTTCTTACTCAAATAAAATGTCTTAAAGAATACCTTAGCTGCTTTTGCAGCTTTTATATCTCTAACTTTAGTGCCCTGTGCATCTATTTTAGCTTTCAGATCTAATGCAGCAGCGGAATCTGCCATGCTTTCCGATTCTCCGCTGTCCTGGGTTTGAGTTTCTAACTTGGGAGGGGCTGCGCTGACCTGTCCTGGTTTCCAGTCCTTTCCTGCTGCTGTCTTGTACTCGGCTTTCAGACTCAACAAAACCTTCACCTCAGCATCAACCTGGTCCTGAAAGAACATTTTATTTTATTATCCTGGTCATGGCACCAAAATGTAAAGTGGTCAGTAAATAATGAAGCAACTACTTTGTGTTGAGTCTAAAATGATGTTGTTTTATAACGGTAAAATAACAATACAACCGATATGATGTCATATAAACTCTTCTTCCCACATACGTAACATTGTCTGCCTGCCGTTCCCACTAACGTTACATCATCTTTATGACATCTAGCAATTCTAAAATATATGTAAGATATTACTTAACCCTTACTTTGCTACATATCTTAAACAGACCTTTCTGTTTTTCAATCAGGACAAAACCGTTCATCATTTGAAAGGAAATTTTTTATCACAAGTACTGACTGATCAGCAAACAATGCAGACCATGATCTGTGCTCTGCACTGGTCACAGAAAATTCAGTTGCTGACAGCATGGTAAAGGTTAATAGAAAGATCTGTCTTGAAAATACTAGAATTTTACTCATACCAGTAAAATATTATATGAGAAGATTTTGGTTATGTTCAATAAGTCACTGTTACTATAATAAATAAATATCCAATGAAAGGTATTGAGCATTCCCTACATGAACATCATCAACAATTGACAGAAAATTGCCCTAAAGCATAGTTTTTCATCAATATTACATTATGTGAAGATGAAAACAATTGGTCCCTTACTGCCAAACATTATCAAAGCATACAATCTTTAATATTACATTTATTATCTTTATTTGTTCTATCTTTTTTTTTTTCAGAATATTATCACATTAATATAATTTTTATTCTATGTACATGTAAATAAACTTCACTATGTTTATAATCTTTATATCTAAACATAACAAGAAATATGAACATTGTTCGTAACCTTTCTTAATATAAACAATCTACAGTACAATTTATAGACTTTAATATCTGTCCAGTGATTTCCAGTTTTAAATGTTGATAAGCATGCAAAAGTACCTTTTCCTTAATCTTTTAAAGGTGTACTAAATTCAAATTTAAATGTAATATTAGTAATAGAAAGAGCACCGAAACACGAGGCTATCTGATTTGTACGAGGGGGCGTAGCCCCCGAGTATAAATCAGATTGCCGAGTGTTTTGGTGTTCTTTCTCTTTTGTATCATAGTCAAACATGACAGCACGTTCCCTGTTGTCATAATATGAAACCCCAGAAAAACTTAACCAATGAACGAGCATTTGAATATGATAGTTCTGCCCCTATCCCTTTCTCTGCCGTCACAATATGTAAACCCCGGCAAAAATGAACCAATCCACGGGCATTATCTGGAGTGCGGGTAACTGATACCCGCACTCCAGTTACCGCACTGTGCATGTTTATGTATACGATTTAACTCTGACACTTTTTCAACAGAAAGGTCCCCAAACTATGATACAATATATCTTTATTATTTCACAACATGAGATGACCTAATTTTGTATGATGAATCATGATGCAACAAATTGCAAGTTATATTGTATCAAATATCCAACATGCCTACTTTGACAATATTGATAGTTATTGCATCATCATCATTTATCAATTGATCAAATTATACACAGTGGTGAAAAAATAATCACTGTACCATGTCTTGAAAGCTTTTAAAATTTAATGTGTATTTATCCTGTCTTGCATAACATTAACACCTGCTATTTCTGATCACTGTACATTTCAATCTTAAATTTTATATCTTTTCATTTTTGAGTAAACAGGACAAAATTTTGTTTAGGCCATTGTTACCATACATGTGAACTTTTTTCGATGATCAAGTGGGAGACTTTTCTTCAAAAAGAGGGAGATTTTAGAATTTGTGAAAATACACCTTATTTTAAGATAAATCTTGGAAAATATGGCAAGTCTCCCGCTAAAACTAAAAGTGGGAGAGTTCACATGTATGTGTTACACAAAATACTTACTATAATAATTAGTATACAAACTAGTTGTTTTAGCAAAACTTTTGTGTTACATGTATTATCTTTAATATTTAAAATACAGTTTAAAGATTCTTCTTTTTTTATTTCAAATGCAGTGTTTTTCTAAGTTAAATACACTTCTTGTATATTACATTCAATAAATTCAAATGCAACCAGTCTTGCATTGGCTTTTAAAGCATGCAGTTGTCTAGTGAACTTAACAAAGCATCCTATTCTTTCATGTTATGTATAAGTATAATGTTGTTAAATCAAAGCCCAAAGGGCATTATTGACACCATTAAACAAGTGTCAAGTGATGTTTTGACAGATCAAAAGTTAACTTTTTTTTATCAACAATAAGTACCACTTTATACATTATGTTTTATCATACATGTACACAAATAACTAAAATAAACATTGAAATTCTTTCTTTAATCTAACTTCCATGTTACTTCCCCTACACAGCAATAAATGATCTCTTTTCATAACATCTAAAACATAGACTGAAAACAAGTGTTAACAAATTCTATCTTAAACATGATCAAAAGTCGACCATGATTCATAAAATGCGTGACTAGGCAAGGAAAACTTAAATTTTATTATAACACATTCACCTGTAATCTACATGAAAAATTATGTCTATAATTATTACTTTAAGTTTAAATGATACCTTAAAGCACTGGCAAATATGTTAAAATCATCTCCCCTACCTAAATTTTTAATCCACGTGGCTACAAGTATCAACAATGTAATCTAACACCTACTATGTTTTACAACTGACCTAGATAACAGTATTTCCTCAATGAATCTATAAATAGACTGGTAGTCAATGAAGCATTGAGCTGTAGGCTACAGACTACTAAATGTTTAAAATTTAGAAGGCCAGAAACCACTAATACCAGACATGAAAAAAGATACTGGCAATAAGTTAAGACTAAAAAGAGCAAATTTCACTCATTTGTAGGGAAACAGGTTGCTGTAATTTTTTTCAAATTATAAAAGAAAATTCTCTGTTATTTTAATATCAGAAATACAGTTATTTTAATTTGATATCATTTAATCTTAATTTAATTTACAAAATTTCTATATATCAAAATAATTAGCCAGTTTTCGACATTTTCTGACTAAAACTGCACATGGGTATACATTGACAGAGAAGAAAAATGCAATGATAGTTTAAATCACACGAGCATACACTGTAATGCTGTACATTTTTAATATACATGACATAGGATGCCATTTAAAAATACCCTACTACAATGAAGGCCCTGTAAGTTTCATTTTCAAAATGTAACTGTCATCACAGTTTCATATGGAAATAGGACAGGCATGTTTTCTATAACAGCTTGTTTAAGGTAGTGGCAGAAACAGGAAAGTATAACACAAAGTAAAAGCAGCCTTGTATTATCTCATGCACCAAAGACCCCTTCATCTTAGACTTACAGCTCCTTCAGAACACTTAACACCATTCATTCACTACAGCCATTTATTCCATGATATTTAAAACTTGGAATATTAACAATGTTTTTTATGCAAAATAAAACTATCACAATGAATTAACTTTTACCATGATCAGTACCTCAATCTGGTCAAAACCATTAGTTTTTTTTAGTGTAAATTTCAAAATACAGGTATGTAAGGACTGAGTGCAACCAGTGCAGACAACATAAGTACCAGCTGATCTAAATTTGCAATGGTTGCATTGGCAGATTCAGAACCTACCAGCAAGCTATGTACAGGTTAAACATGATTACAGCCTTGAGGCATGTTTGGCAAATATATACAAATCTGCAAATCTATCTTTGCCTGTCCAATTTTCATTTAAATGTTTTATAGCATAAAATCGGCTATTTTTCCCTCTTTTGCCCATGTTATAACGGGGCCAAAACCATGCGTTAACATAGTCACGCGCTCTTGTTATAGCCCGGTTTTACCTATGCGCAATACATACAGGGCCCAGTAAACAAACAAAAAATGACGATTTGGCCTGTTTGCCAGAGTCATGCGCTCTTGTTATATTGGAATTATTAATTTGATGGCCTCAGTCGCATAACGGCGAGCAGCATTCAAGTAATTATGCCGGCAATACGGCGTATAGACATCGCCGCTTATCTTGGTTGTCGCCCTTTCTTAGAAACGGACAGTTGTCAATGTAAACAAATAGAATCTGTCATTCAGTTTAATCCCCCGATTAACTTACAAAAATGGAAAGCACAAAATGAATATAAAAAAACGTTGTTTTATTGACGTTTATATTGATAAATGTCCTGTATGTTTCTTTGAGAGAATAATGTTTTATGCCTGATTTTTTTTAAACTTGCGTGCTTAAAAAAAACGATTCTGAATTTGAATCTGATGTCACTGATCTTTTTCCTACCGCCAATCTGTAATCATTCTAGGAATTTCTGAGGCGTCTGTTTTGTCTTGGGGAGATTACAGTAATGTTATGTTTTTCTTAACTTAATATATCCCCAAAGTTAAACTTTGTTAAATCAATTAAAATTCGAAATTTCGTTCGGTTCTCAAGTTGTTGGCCCCGGAAAAAATAAAACGCATACCTAAAACATGTAGAGTTGGATAAATACCGTTCAAGCACAAGGATTTTATGTTTGTGTTTTGTATATAATATACATCATGAATCTGTTTTAAAAATTTTATGCTATAATAGCGTCAACGCACGTTAATTTCGTGTTATAAAGTCTGCAGAGTCACTTGGAACTGTTGGAGCCCTCGCCCTACCGGGCTCGGGCACCAACCGTTCCTCGGGACTATGCAGACGTTATAACACGGAAAAACGTGCGTTAACCCTATAAAAACCTTTATAATAATAAATCATATCAGGCATCTGATCTGCCATATAAATTACCAATTATTTATCTATCTTTATTATATGATCTAAATATAGCTGCAATTTGTTTTGGTCCAAACAGCAGTGCCGCGCTTCAATGAAAACAGGCAAAAGTTGTGTTTTGTATTTCCTTACAAGGGTTTACATATTGTTTGTTTTTTATTTAATCTTTGGCTATTCATATAATATGCCATCTGCCAGAGAGTATCACATCATTTTAAATGGCTCACTAGTCAATAATTGCATAAAAACATACAGCTAATAAGACAACACCATTGTAAAACATAATACATGTAATAACCAATAACAATACATTATCATAATCACTATTAAAAATCAACTATACATGTACATAATTATAAAATACATGAATAAATGAACAAATTTCATCCTTTCTACAAATGTTTTAATGACTAGCACTGGTCTGACTACCAGCTTATAGGCACAAGGTTTTTTTGCTTTACTAAAAGATAAGTATACTACTGGGTGGTGCTCACTACTGTATCAGTAGCACTCAATGAAAAATGGACAGGTTTTGGAAAATAAGTATTAGCATGTACCATGTGACGACATACATGAATCAAAGCATACCTATCTCACACACAATAAAGGATGACATGCCATTTACCCCAAAAAGCTTCCAGAATAAGCTTGCTAATCTATCTTTCTTTTTCGCAAACTCAACAACTTTATCTAGTGTAATGAATAATGAATAGTGAGAATAATTTAAGAGATCCCTCAACAATGGGATAAGAATTCAGCAACAACTGGTCTTTGAATTTCTATATTTCCAAACAAGCCACTGGGAAGGTGAGACAGTAATATTATACCATTTCTGTACTTTTACAAAAACTTAAAATCTATGGACTGTGTATCTAATAGGATTTTGTGCCAGTGTAAACTACAAGACTGACTACTAACTAAATGAATATAGCTTTAACCTAAAAACTTTAACCTAAAACTTAAAATTGGGAATTTAATCATTACCTTTGGTGCTTTACCACTCTTCAGGTCCCTGATCTTGTTGCCCTGTGCTGTTATCTTGTTGTTAAGGTCATCGATCACCTGACTCTGATTACTCTCCTGTTTAACGGTCTTGTTACTGTCACCTGCTGGCTTGGAACCAGCAATATGACAACCTGGTTTCCAGTCCTTGCCTGTTGCAGACTTGTACTCGGCTTTCAGAGCTAAAAGTGTCTTCACTGCAACATCTACCTCATTCTGAAAGATACGTCAAATATGACTATAAGAATTCAAGGGCCATAACTTTATAAAGTTATAGTCAATTCTACAGAAATAAGCTGGGAAATCATCAGGATATACTAAGATCTTGCAGGTCAAAAATCCCCAAAAATATCACTCACTTTATTAAACAGACCTCACATTATTTTGATTTGATCAATTCAAGGGCAAAAGTAGACACTAATGGTATTGAAAGTAGCTTAAATGTTTATGACCTAATGCAATACTCCAATCAGTGCAGAAATATTCTTTAAACCTTACTTTTGCTGTTGAGTGTATATATTATTTACTTCGTTGACTATTGTTTAATTTGAATGTCTTCGCCAATTCACTGGTAGTAAATTTAGTAGACATTAAATCCATGCTGATATTGTATTTACTTTATAGACTTTAATCCAAGTACTTTTTGATCACTTTGACAGTAGATCCCACAGTGATCACTTAAGTTTTTTGAGAAAACACCTATTTTTAACCATTTATCATGATCAAGCTTTGAATCTGGAACAGTACAGGAATTTGTGTGTAAAATTTTACATATAATGAGTAACCACCAGTAGTTTGATTATACTGTTCATATTTCTTTTATTATCCTTGCTAAAAAGTTGTCATTCATGGTGCAATAAAATTGATTTGAATGAATGTCTTGATCATTACCTTGGCAGCTTTCTTGGCTTTCAGATCCCTCACTGCATTACCCTGGGCAACTATCTTCTCATTTATGTCATCAGCATTTCCACCACCAGAGGGCGAACTGGTCGCAGGTTTACTGGGAGCACTTGCTTCATGTTGACCTGGTTTCCAATCTTTACCTGTAGCAGTCTTATAGTCTGCCTTTAGTGACAGTAACATTTTTACAGCTGCATCAATGTCAGCCTGAAATTTAACACAATGGAGCTCACTTATAATCAATGTGGTTAAAAATGAAAAAAAAATATATTACAGAAATTCCAAGACAGAAATTCTTCCTTATTTAAATTTCCCAGTAACAAGTCTTACAAATCTGGATAAAGTCCAAAAATATGTTAGAACATTTGTTTTCTAAAGTCCTAAAATACTTGTACACGAACAAAGGTTAATACACTTGATTTAAGGCAATTACCTTTTCATCAGTATACCATTCAAACATCAGCCTCATATCTGAATCGCAATATCTCAGCAGTTATATTTTACACTGATGAATTGACTTTTATCAAGTGTTAAAGATTAATCAACCTTAAAGTTTATTTATTTCTTAAGGAAGCATTTCGAGAGGTTATCTATTTCCATATGAAAATGTGATTATTCCAAAAATATGACCCCTGACAAAAACTTGTTCCAAGTTCAATAACAAAGTTTTTGAAAGCAATCAAACAAAAATTGCAAGATGTCTGTAATGATTATTCTTAATAAAACACTACATAAATTTCACAATAAATACCTTTGCAGCTTTCTTAGCTTTGAGATCTCTCACTGTATCACCCTGGGCAACTATCTTCTCATTTATGTCATCAGCATTTCCACCACCAGAGGGTGCACTAGCTGCAGTTTTACTGGGAGAACTTGCTGCATGTTGACCTGGTTTCCAATCTTTACCTGTAGCAGTCTTATAGTCTGCCTTTAATGACAGTAATGTTTTTACAGCTGCATCAATGTCAGTCTGAAATTTAATACAATAGAGCTCACTTACAATCACTGAAGCAATATTATAGCATGAGATTTAACACAATGGAGCTCACTGATAATCAATGTAGTTAAAATAAGTAAGTAGATATTACATAAATTCCAAGACAGGAATCCATTCCTAATAACAAGAGTCTTACAAATTTGAGTGAAGTCCAAAAATATGTTAGAACAATTGTTTTCTAAAGTCCTATTAATACTTGTACATGTACAAATGTTAATTGACTCGATTTAAGGCAATTACCTTTTCACTAGTTTACCATGCAAACAACAGCCTTATAACTGAATCATAATATCCTAATAGTTATGTTTAACACTGATGAATTGACTTTTATCAAGTGTTAAAGATAAATCAAGCTTAAAGTTTATTCATTTCTTAAGGAAGCATTTTGATAGGTTATCTTTATCCATATAACAAGAGCTGTCGGTAGGACAGCACGCTCGACTATTCTAAGTGCTTGATAGTAAAAGAGCCTTGATAATGTTAAATTTTCTAAGTTCACAAAAGGGCTAATTTTTTTTATAAATTCATGTTATAGGCCTTAGAGAGAGTCTAATTATACAGTATTGGCTTGACTATTTGGAAGGTAATGTCACAAGGGTGTTTTATTGTGTATAATAATACTAATTACCTATGAATACATAAAATTGACAGAAAAGGTACAAAGGCTTGTTATTAAGATATTTTATCAAGTAAATCACTGCTTTATTATTATGAATGCATAAAATTGTCCCAAAAAAGGCACAAACCCTTCAGTAGTTACAGCTTACAAGCAAAACTTTACCATGAATTTTTGAAGTTGAAAAAGGGAAGAAAAATCAGCCTAAATGCAAGATAGAATTATGGATCTTTGTCAGTGACCTACAATTCTGACCCTAAATGCATATGTGAAGTTTTAAATAAATATCTTGAATAGTTATTGAGATATGTAAAACTTGCATGTAAACATTAACCAAGAGACTAAGTAGAAAAGGGGATATAAATCAGCCTTAATGCAAGATAGAGTTATGGAACTTGCTCAGTGACATACAATTATGACCCTCAAATTATAACCCTAAGTACATGTGTAAAGTTTCAAGTAAATATCTTTGAAGACCTTTAACCTTTAACCAAAATCTCTAAGTTTCAAAGGGGCAAATAATTCTGCAAATATTGCAGACAGAGTTATGCAATTTTGCAAAATGATGTACATTGTTACTATAAAAAAGTCTTGTAAATTTCAATTGAATATCTCAAGCAATAATTGAGATATTTGACTTTACAAAAAAACTTTAACCAAAATTTCTAAGTTCCAAAGGGGCATAATTCTGTCAATATTGTAGGCAGAGTTATCCTACTTGTCAATCTGATGTACCTTGTTACTATAAATAAGTATTGTAAGTTTCAATTGAATATCTCAAGCAATAACTGAGATATTTGACTTTACAAAAAAACTTTAACCAAAATTTCTAAGTTAAAAAGGGGCATAATTCTGTCAATATTGTAGGCAGAGTTATCCAACTTGTCAATCATATGTACCTTGTTACTATAAATAAGTATTGTAAGTTTCAATTGAATATCTCAAGCAATAATTGAGATATTTGACTTTACAAAAAACTTTAACCAACGCAGACGCCGACGCGGACGCGGACGCCGGGGCGACTACAATAGCTCTCATATTCTTCGAATAGTCGAGCTAAAAATGTGATTATTGCAAAAATATGACCCCTGACAACAAACTTGTTCCAAGTTCAATAACAAAGTCTTCAAAAGCAATCAAACAAGAATTGCAAGATGTCTGTAATGATTATTCTTAATGAAACACTACATTAAGTTCACAAAGTTTACCTTTGGTGCTTTCTTGGCTTTGAGATCTCTCACTGTATCACCCTGAGCAACTATCTTCTCATTTATGTCATCAGCATTTCCACCACTAGAGGGCGCATTGGCTGCAGGTTTACTAGGAGCACTTGCTGCATGTTGACCTGGTTTCCAATCTTTACCTGTAGCTGTCTTATAGTCTGCCTTTAGTAGTAGTAATGTTTTTACAGCTGCATCAATGTCAGTCTGAAATATTAATGCATATTACAAATTCAAAGACGCATGCCTTAAGATGAGCCAAAATATTTCGAGAAAATTAAAATTGAGAAAAATGTTCTAAGATTATTAGAAAACTAAAAATATTCAAGTAATAATTGACATGTTATCTGCGACAAATGACTGATTTTGCAGTATTTATCACTGTATTTTTACTGTGTGACTAACACAGAAAGGGCTATTTTTGAATATTTTGACCTCGTTTTGATAATTTACCTAGATTGTAAGTGCCGTTTGCAATGTGTTAGTTATTTTCTTTGTTCACTTTACAATATATTACTTTTAAGTACATGTTATGAAAATAAGCATGAATCTGGAGGCATGCTGCTTTGAAACCTTCAAGACACAACACAAAATTGAAGTTGACTTTTATTTTGGTCTGTCTTGAAATAATTTAACCCCATTATATTCCTTTCATAAAAATAAGAGAGAAATACAGACAGAACTGGCAATAATAACAAACATCTAACTTTTATTGTTCTTCTAAAATTACACCCAGAAACTTGTGAGAATACAAAAAGCATCTCACTACACTTGTATAAAATTTAGTACACATTTTATAAGTACAAAGGGTCATTACTTAGGTGTTTCTTTTAGAAACATGTTAAATGTCATGATAGTAATCTACATCTATTACAAAAATATGAATGATTATGCCTAAATATTATTCATAATGCAGAAATTTAAGGGGAATATATGCAAAGCTACAATTATATCCACTTAATGATTGTATACCCCTTATCTTAGCAACATGTTATAGCACTAGCTGCCAGACTTCCAAACAGTTTACTTTAATGTAAAGATTAAGTCAATTTTATAATATTTACCTTTGAAGCTTTCTTAGCTTTGAGATCTCTCACTGTATCACCCTGGGCAACTATATTCTCATTTAAGTCATCAGCATTTCCACCACCAGAGGGCGCACTAGCTGCAGTTTTACTGGGAGAACTTGCTACATGTTGACCTGGTTTCCAATCTTTACCTGTAGCAGTCTTATAGTCTGCCTTTAGTGATAATAAGGTTTTTACAGCTGCATCAATATCAGCCTGAAATGTTTAATAAATTTGTCCACATTCTTGCATACATTCCATATATGTTCAAAGATTCACTTGCAAAGAAGAAAACAGGAGTCATGCTAAATCGAAATCATTGTCTAGAATACTTTATTGAGATAATATCATTTATCGAAACCACCTTGTTGCCTTAGTGCAGTAATGGCAGTGTCTATTCTAGGAGGGGGGATGGGGGGATTCATCCCTATTTTTGAGAATTTCCCCCCCCCCATTTTCCAGAGGCAGGGAGAAAATCCTGTTTTTCAAATCCTAGAATAGACATTGGTAATGGGTTAATTGCTATTAAATTTCATAGGAGTTAACTTGTTACTGCACTTAGGTGCTGATTTATTTAATATATACATCTATTTAAGCAGACTGAATTCCTTCATCATGATATCTCATCAAGCTACTTTAAATAACTATACATTTCATCATAATATTATAAATGTATACATAATAATATTACCTTGGCAGCTTTGGCAGCTTTCATATCTCGAACCTTGTTTCCCTGAACAACAAGCTGATCATTAAGCTGGTCAGCATTAGCTCCCCCTGGCTGTGTTGGTGGTTGCTCATCCTGGGGAGATTTCTCTGCTGCTTTACCTTTCTTACTCTGAGCCTTCTACAATACAATAATAAGTCAAGTTTAACACTTGTAAGAGAAGTCCTTAATATCATGAATGCTTGGCCTAAGATTTTGTTTTATTTCAGCTTCATGGGTGATTGGTTAAAGTCACTCTTTCTACCCTTGCAGTGTACACCGAGATCAGCCGGCACATCAGCACTGTCTGATCATAGTCTGCACTGTTCACTTAACAATCAGTTATTATTTAGAAATTTTCCCTTAAATCATAAATGGTTTTGTCCAGATGAAAAGCATATTAACACTTAACATGAAACAAATTTTACCTCTTTTTTGCTAGCCTCTTCTTTGTGTTTGGATCCTGAAGTTGGCATCTCCTTTGTATGACCATCAGGTATCAGGAAAAGTACACATGGACTCTCTTTACCAGTGTATCGACTGCAATATGAAGTTGATCATATTAAGTCTTAAAACTTGTATACAAATCTATTTTCAGAAATTATATTGACTATGATTTAAACAACAAATGAAACTTGACCTAAAAAAATTGAATTATAAGGTAATCATATCACTTAGCTTAATCAAAATTTAAATTCAACTCTATAACAAGAGGGCCCTGAAGTCGCTCACCTGTATATAGGCCCCCGGAGCGGGGCCAGTTTAAACCCCAGGGCTTTTATTTGAACAAACTTGGTAGACACCCATTAGAAGATGTTTCATGCTAAACATCTAAGGTCTAGCTGGTCAAGTTTTTTCTTTACACATATAGTTAAAAAGAATGACACACGTGGGGCAGGGCCAGTTTTGACCCAAGGGCTTTTATTTGAACAATCTTTGTAGACACTTACTAGAAAATGTTTCATGCTTAATATCTAAACTCTAGCTATTCGGGTTTTTTCAAAGAAGATTTTTAAGTTTTTGCTATACACATATAAGGAAAATCAATGTCCCCCGGGGCAGGGCCAATTTTGACCCCAGGGCTTTTATTTGAACAAACTTTGTAGACACTCACTAGAAGATGCTTCATGCTTAATATCTAAACTGTAGCTATTTGAGTTTTTTCAAAGAAGATTTTTTAAGTTTTTGTTATACACATATAAGGAAAATGAATGACCCCCAGGGCGGGGCCAATTTTGACTCCAGGGCTTTTATTACAACAAACTTGGTAGACACTCACTAGAAGATGTTTCATGCTCAGTATCTAAACTCTAGCTATTTGGTTTTTTTCAAAGAAGATTTTTTAAGTTTTTGCTATACACATATAAGGAAAATCAATGACCCCCGGGGCGGGGCAAATTTTGACCCCAGGGCTCTTATTTGAACAAACTTGGTAGACATCCATTAGAATATGTTTCATGCTAAATATCTTAGCTCTAGCTCTTTGGGTTCTTTAAAAGAAGATTTTTTAAGTTTTTACTATGTGCATATAGGGAAAATCAATGAGCCCCTGGGGCAGGGCCAATTTTGACCCCAAGGCTTTTATTTGAACAAACTTGGTAGACACCCATTAGAGGATGTATCATGCTAAATATCTTAGCTCTAGGTCTTTGGGTTCTTTCAAAGAAGTTTTTTAAGTTTTTACTATATGCATATAGGGAAAATCAATGACCCCCTGGGGCGGGGCCAATTTTGACCCCAGGGCTTTTATTTGAACAAACTTGGTAGACACTCACTAGAAGATGTTTCATGCCAAATATCTAAGCTCTAGCTCTTTGGGTTTTTTAGAAGAAGATATTTAAAGTTTTTTCTTTTGGTTGCCATGGCAACCAGAGTTCTGCATGGAATTAAATTCTTTGAACAATTTTCAAAGGTGACCACCAAAGGAACATTCCTGTGAAGTTTGGATGAAATTGGCTTAGTGGTTTATGAGGAGATGTCATTTAAAGTAAAAGTTTACGGACGGACGACGGACTGACAGACGACGGACGGACGACGGACGAAAAGCGATCACAAAAGCTCACCCTGTCACTTTGTGACAGGTGAGCTAAAAAGTCAAGTGCAATAAAAGAGCTCACAAATTGCTTTATTGCTGAGTATTTTGTTCTGTATTAATAACAAGGTTCTTACAAACTGCTCTGCAACTTTAAAGTTCTTCTTTCAATAGTTTACTAATGCAAGAGTTTATTGTTTGTATTGATTTTTATAATTTAGCAACAATTATCTGCCTTTACAATATTTATAGATAAGTATTTGAACAAGTACAATACCTGACTGGCTGATATGGTTGGTCACAGATATAATATCCTCTCCTTTGTAACTGAATTATATCCCCTTTCTTCAAGGAAGCCAAGCAAGGATCCCCTAACATTGTTAACTCAGCCTGATAAATAATATAAATATATATTACTGTAGAATTGATAATACTAACAAGTTCTATTTTCAAACCACTATGCCATAATACCAAACCTTATGGTGTTAAAAAATCTGGCCTTAAGTGTCAAGATGATTTAGAGGTCAAGGTCAATTTTAAAATGAACTTTGAATACAAAAGTATGTTGTGTCAAATAAGTTTTGACCTTGAATACAAAGGTATGTTGTGTCAAATAAGTTTTGACCATGAATACAAAGGTATGTTGTGTCAAATAAGTTTTGACCATGAATACAAAGGTATGTTGTGTCAAACATGTTTTACCTTGAATACAAAGGTATGTTGTGTCAAACATGTTTTACCTTGAATACAAAGGTATGTTGTGTCAAACATGTTTTACCTTGAATACAAAGGTATGTTGTGTCAAACATGTTTTACCTTGAATACAAAGGTATGTTGTGTCAAACATGTTTTACCTTGAATACAAAGGTATGTTGTGTCAAACATGTTTTACCTTGAATACAAAGGTATGTTGTGTCAAACATGCTTTACCTTGAATACAAAGGTATGTTGTGTCAAACATGCTTTACCTTGAATACAAAGGTATGTTGTGTCAAACATGTTTTACCTTGAAAACAAAGGTCAAGTATGAAAGTTTAAGCTAGAAAATGGAGATATTAAGCTCAATGGTGTCAGGATAGGGAAACCAAAAACAGACGGACAGACAGACAGTACAAACCATTAAGCCTGCCTTCTGATCTATCAATCAATGTGAAAGCATAAAAATAAAAAATAATCTGTTTCATGGACTCAAGCAAGTTAATCTAAAATTAGACAGTTATAACAATTTCTTATCAATATCTGCAATAAGGTAATTGATCTTATACACAATTACATGTTTATTATTTCATTAAATCAAAAAACTGTTAAATGTTAAGTTATACAAAATATGTTACCTTTGAGTTTTCGTTCACATATTCCTTGAAGTCCTCCTCTTTACCCAAGATTGCTTTAGTTATGATATGATCGTAGTGCACGCATACTGTTGGTGTAAACTGGGCCACAGTTGTCTCCCCTAACCAGGTTATCTTTTGAGTTTTCTTATAGTCCTGTAACAGTAAACCATATATACCATGCTTGTACAAATGTATATACCTAATCATACAATATGATAACAAACAAATAAATACAAACAGAAATAAATACATCACTTTTGACTTCTGAACCTATCAATTCATTCTTTGACACAGTTATAAGAGGTTCTTATATATCAGACTTGAATTTCTTGTATTTGCACTAGTGCTTGAAATTGTCATCTTACACTCCCAGAGTGCTTTCATTAATGAAGTATTTACATTACATACAAATGTAATACTTTAAGACAATATGATATAAAACTATTACAGTAAATTCTCTCTATTAAGACCACTAACGGGTCTGACTCAAAGTGGTCTTAATAGTGAACTGGTCTTAATAGTGAATAAGTCACTTTAACAGCTGACAAAGTCCAACTTAACTTAATGTATACCTTGTATAGTTTTATGCACATGGTAAATGTACTTAATTAAATGAGTAAAAAGAAACACATTTTTTTAAACAAAAAACATTTTTAATGCATGATAATAATTATTATACTGTACATCATTAATATGATGAAAACATTAATTTACGACTTCCACTTAAGAAGAAAAATATGAGGTATTAATATAGTATGACTCTCATTATGATTTATACATTAATTACATATCGAAATAAAGCACACATGAACTGATAATTTGGTGTAATTAGCAATTTCTACCATACTTGCTATAAATTGTGATGCACAACAAACAATTTTACATGCTATTTACTTGTTTATCACATCCTAATTACGCTGACAAATTAATCGTTTCTCGCACCATAGCTGCTTAGATTAATTAGCCAGAAGTGGTTTAAACTGGTCATGCTGACGCTTGAATGCTAAAGATACATCGTAAAGCAAGCGTCTAATCAATTGATATATATTAATGACCTCATTTGACCCGGTGTATTTGTTTACGCCAGAGGGAAGATTACGACAATTAATTGGGGGGCAATTAACACCAAGTGATGTCTGGCCATTATGTTGCATGGTCGTAATACAGGTTAATGTTTTGATAAGAAATACACACAAATGTCTGACAGAAGTGGTCGTTATGCCGGATTAGAGACGTGGTCGGTATTCTGGTCATTTTTCTCAATGAATAAAGAAGGCAAATATTTTGTACTTTTAAAAAGTGCCCGTAATAGCGGCGTGGTCCTATTTGTGACGTGGTCGTTAGGTGGCATTTTACTGTATATTTAGTTCTTTATTTTCCAATAATAATCAATTTGTAAAATTCAATAAAAAGAACTCAAACACTGGTGGTCAGTACCAGGTAGAATATCTGACCACCTTGCAGTAACTCAACAAGGCCTCTTTACAGCCTGACACAGTTACCTACAAGATGGCAAAACATGTTTGTACAGGAAGCTAGTGTCATCAAGGCCTATGTGTACCTAACATACTCTTGCTTAAGAATATGACACTCCACAGTCTATTATAAGCAGAAATGGCAAAATCTGTTTTCCGTATTGCCTGGGTTGTCCCACAGCCAGTATGGACAAGTAAAATTTTACAAGAATTTCCTACATATAAATAATAATAATAATACAGACAAGTAAAGAAATAAATCAGATCAAACAAACAAGTAAGTCAAAATCAGATTTTGCCAGCCCTAAATAAGTCATGCATCCTCAACAGTGGTATAAATCTGAATTTCCTTTCAGAAAATAAACATGCATAAGTTACATAAACATACAATGTAGAACACTTTCATAAAAGTTTATAAAACTTTCATGAAAATTTTACATATATTCTGCATGTGAAAACCCATTATACTGATACAATAATAAAATTAATTTTGTTTTCACTTACTGTATTCTCTAGGTTAAGCTCAGCATCTATAGAAGTAATCTTATCACCTGATCTAAAAATATAGGGTGAATATTTAAGGTAAGTCATAACAAAATTTCCTTCTAGAACTGTATTCTGCACCATTGTCTGTATTAGTGTAACACTTCAATTTCTAAGTAATATGAAAGGACTAAAGTATAATTTGTTAATGACATGATATGAGACTAGTAAATACAAGTAGTTCTAATTGTAAATGAGTGTAGGTTCAATACTGAATATAATAACTTTGATTTAATAAGAAAAGAGTTCAATAAATTTGGTAATGAAGCTACAGGAATATAATATTCTATTTTTGTTTTCACATTTAATAGGCTTTTATATTATGTTTGTTTACCCTATATGACATTACAATTCAAAGTTACTACACATTAGTGTATTATCATTTTTATAAAATGGCTTTTTTATTACCCCCCCCCCCCCCTGCAATATGTTTTAATAAACAAATAATATTTTTCTAAAAATATAAAATTTCATAACTTAAAGGGAGTAAAGCTATGATTAATTAATATTCTCTTTACAGCGGTGCAGTGGTCTAGTGGTTAAGATGTCTGCCTCTCAACCCAGGGATCACAGGTTCGAGCCCTACTCGGGTCACAACCATGTTTCCTCATATCGCACCAGTTCTGGTCAGTTCCACTGTTGATAATATTAACTGTACCTCACTGTTGAACTTGGAAAAATCTATATTTTATAACCTGACTAAAAAATGTTATTTTACCAGAGTATCATACAGAATGATGTCCGACTTACTTGTTTATCTTAACAATACGAAGGTTTCCCCAGTTTATGAAGGTAACAATTTCTCCTTCGCTGATCACTGAAGCATCTGCCCCATCAATATACAACTTGGAGGAGTAGTGGATAACTTTAGTACCAGCTTCTTCATTCTAAAAATACATGATATTACTTTCATCATTTAAGTCATTACATTAAAGCAGCACGCCTCCAGATTTACGCTAATTTTCATGAATATTTTGAAAATGTATTTGAATGTATAATATTAAGAAATAACCAAAAGGAAGCAATTTGCACATTATCAATGGCACTTATAACCCACGTAAATTACAAAACAGTTGTCAATATATGCATAAATAGTCCTTACTGCGTTAGTAATGCAGTAGCAATATAGTTGTAAACATTTAAAAATCAGTCATTAACCGCACATAACATGTAAAATATTACTTGAATCTTGAATCATTTTACTTTTCCTAAAATCGTAGTACATATTTCTCAAGTTTGATTTTATTGAAACATTTTGACTCATCTGGAGGCATGCAGCTTTAAGCAATTCACTTCACAGATTTAACCAGAACTAAACCTAATACACTGACAGAGCTGTAATATTTGTATACATTTAAACAATAACCCATTAATACCATGGATAAGAAAATAATGAATTTCCTCAAACCTAAAATCCATATTTGTTGAAGTTAACAAAATAAAGTATAAAAGCAAATCTACTGGAATAATAAAAACTTGGAAATTTAGTTTACAGGCGACTGAAAAGTCTTAATGTAAAAACTAATGTAGATCTATCAAACAAATATGTATATCCATACCTTAGGATGCTTGGCTACTTCTTTTGATCCTTGTGTCGCTCCTTTCACATTGACGGTCACTAACTCCTCCTTTAGCAGAGCTGTGTAACGTGGAACAACTGGATCTATTACCTATGTTAATATGAAAACTATGTGAGTAGGCAATGTTCAACATAAACATAAATGTTCCTAAATTAGTTAAGTAATATACATTTTATATAATATCTACATATAGGAGTTCAACTGAGGTTCAAAAGCTTATAAACATAAAACCTGATATTTTTACATAGATCAACTGGGGTACCTATAATGGTAAGAAGATTCAAATGAAAATTAAGACTTATACAAAGAGTTAAATTGAAAATGGAGTATTTTAGCCTGATTTGAGTGGAAAGCATTTATTGGTCAGTATGAGCAATTCGAATGATTGATTTTCAAAAACTCAGTGAGTGAATGATCTGAGATTTTGCGTATAAACCTACATCAAAATGGTGAAAAACTCATGAAAAAAATGCGCTCAATCCTGTCATGTCAAAAAACTTCAGTTGAGTCCCTTTAAGTAAACATTTTTTTAACTGTTTGGGCGTACGCAATGCAATCATACAGCGTTTATTAAGTAACTTAACAGATCGGGAAAAGTTAATTGGATTTACAATATTTATGCTTAATCATATTTATTATTGGAAATGCAAATATACCATACCTTTTTGTTAACAGACCATATTTTGTCCCATTCCATCATATTAACTGACTTGGACGAACCCTAAAGCAGAAAAGTAACTCAAAAGTTATCAAATACATGTGATTATTACAATATATATTGAAAAGTTAGTGAAATTAAAAATTTGGACAATATTAGCTAACCACCGATCTAGGAGTTATTTGAAAATTGAAAACAGGTTGGGTGATGTTTACGCTAGAGAAAGTTTTAGAAATTTCTGTCAATTCGCGAAATTCGCCAATATTTCTGTGCCACTAACTTAACCACTTATACAGTACACAAAGCCAGCCAGATTCCTATAAAACATATTATATATCAATCTAATACAAATTAATCAAACCTAGGTAGGCTCTGGATTATATTACGATGTTAATGCCACAAATAATGCTGTTTCCAGAGAAAGACACCGCCTTAAGAATATGTCTGCATATTTGGTCATATGGATTAAAACATAAACTTACCTGAGCAACTATAAACTGCTTTAACCCTTCTACAGTCATACCTCTCCTAAGCACACCTCTTACAGTTGGAAATCTTGGATCATCCCTGTAATAGTAAAAGTTCTAGTAATCATTACATATCGTCACCTTAGTGCAATAACTAGTTACCTCCTATTAAATTTACCTCATATTAAATTACTACACTAATGATGTGCATCATTTTTCGAATGCTTATTAGTTTAATATGATGGATAGCATATCCAAATAAACATAATTATAATTTTTTTCATCATCAATTTAAATTGCCTACTGAAATTTTATCATGAAGATTGTACACAACTATGATCCTTTTCATGAGTAATAAGTTTTTATTTTATGAACCACAAGCACTCCTTTTATTAGAGGTGTCACGGATAGAAGAAATGCTTACCGTTTAAACTGCAACCTTTTAATTTGTGTTAAACGTTTAACCAACTGTACTAATAAAATCCTTAGATTTTTAACAGTAACTTTGTTTCTTTATTACCACATATTTTGACAGTATTTTATAGTACTTGAAATAATTACTATACATATCCAAATATGGAGTAACTATTTTCTGTTAGGGTCGTACTGTACTTGAGCAGATTGGAAAAAATATATTGTTGAGTACAACAAAAATATATCTTGGTTTATGAATTTTCTAACTGATTTTAAGCTAAAAACCAACCGTACCTGTTTAAATGTGACACCCCTACTTTTTAATGTATGACTACATACTATGATGAAGTCCTAGAAACTTATGTTTGACATAAAAAAATACAAACAAAAGAATCCTCAACAATTGTGCAATTATTATTCGAACCATTTTCTCACTCCAATGTCATTTTTTTTTTATACAGAATGAATGATCTGGTAAAAGCAGTAGAAACATGAACAACCACTTACCATCCATCCACCTTGCCAGAATCAACAAACCAGGTCAGTTTCCTCTTTGACAGTACTGTATTTTGCAGATTCAATCTACTGTAAGAGTAGATATAAGGTTTTCTAAGTCCTGCAATATCAGAAAGTTTCTTTATCATATATATCAACCAATATTGAGGAAAAAATTATCTTTACTGGCAGCAACGTAAATCAGTGAAATAACAGAATTGTTAAATATGACTGTTATAAGTGAAAATAAATTTTGAGAATGATTTTGGACAAAATTAACAAAAATCTAAATTTTGACCACTAATATTAATATATATTGGTGCACTAAGTGGAAGTGGGCTTGATAAAGAGAATATTAGAATTAGACACTACCTAAGGCATCCAAGAACCACATGTATTGATGGTCTCTATCCAGATATTCAGTAGTCCTCATAGCATGGGTAACACCTTCAACACTGTCAACTATAGGACATGCAAAATCATAGGTGGGATAGGCCCTAATATAAAAAGAATAAAATCAAAATTGGTTACAAATACTTACAGTCAGGAAAATATAATCAAGGACTAACAGTATGACAATTTCATTGTTATTTTTAACATTATAATTTTTATTCAGCAAGATTTGAAGTTACATAAAACTGTGAAGGCTTCAACCTTTCTTGCTTAACTATATAAGAACTATCTTGGTTGTCTTTGCATATATTACCTCTGGTTGGATAGGGTATATGAATAGAACCACCAACCTCCTATAGAAAAGATGGATATCTCTTTAAATGGACAAAATCAGAATCCATGACAAGATTCAATCTAACAGTGATTAGGGGTATGCCATTTGAAGTCATTGCCACAAAGGCCACTCTCAAACAATATAAAACATGGGAAAGAGGCCTCTGTGGCTTACTTGTAGACTTCAAATCACTAGACCCTCAGCATTGTGGGTTCGAATCCTGTTGAAACTTGGAAACTATATCCAGCTAGCTTACAGATGGAAGTTGATACTACTCGGGTGCCTGAAATAATACACAAAGGGAAACCTGAAGTCTGCCTACACCCATTAATTTGGAAAGTTGCCATATGACCTTCACAGTGTCCACATGACATAAAACCAATCAAACACAAACTGTCAGATAATCTATCAAAAGGGTAAGTCCAATACTATTTAAACCGGTCAAGATTGAAAGTTTTGGGGGATGTCCATGGCTGAGTGGTTAAGGTTGTTAGCTTAAAACTATTGCTTCTCACAGCTGCTGTGGGTTCAAATCACACCAGGGACTTTGGATTCTTTTATGTGAGGAAGCTATCCAGCTAGCTTACGGAATGTTGGTGGGTCTTCTCAGGTACACTTTCATGTGTGAAAATACATGTATGCTCAGAAGGGCACCGGAGGTCTACATCCAACACTCAGGAGTCACAATATGACCTCGATTGGTACCCCATAAAATCCAACCAAAAATATGTTCCTAAACTATTATATCATGTAAAGAAACAATAGTTTCTCTCGTATACATGTATATGCATGATATTGGTATACTTACTTGTATTTAGTACCAGTGCGAACATGACTTTCATTTTTACACCTGTACATGGTTGGATCCCTCAAACAACCATTGTCCGATTTCATGTCTATCTTAGCCCTTACACAGCATGTCTGGCCCACAGTAGAACCTTTCTTCATCTCCTCCCACATTGACAAGTTCTTTTCTACACCTAAAATCATAAACATAGTGGTTACTTTTTACTATTATTAGTCTATTTGTATATTGTGTATGTATATGCCACCAATAGCTTTACTGCATAATTAAGAATGTTTTTGGATTTCCAAGCAAACACACAGGTACAAAGAATTTCTTAACAGTTCAAATTTACAATAAAAGACACAACATGTTGTCATACATCTAGGTAGGGACACTTGGCCATGCCTGACATCAAATATCTAAACATTCCACCTTGGGTTTCTACATAAATTTCTCCTGTGTATAATATCAATTTCAAGGGCAAATTTTGATTAAAAGAACATGATTTAAGCAAACTTTGTAGAAATCCACTTGCCAATTTTGAACATAAAATCAAGCTTTCTAGATTTTTGAATAAATTTAAGGCCAGCCTATATAAATTTAAGTGACTTCAAGAGGTGGCCAACTTTGATCCTGAGTCATGAATGGAATAAACTTTGTGAAATAAATTAATGTCAACAATGCAGTAGAGTTTGACAAATATAGATTGTCTTACTGTTATTTCTATTTTTTGAATCCACTCTCTCTTCTCGCTCCTTCTTCATTTTTTCTGGATCAGTGTCATCTACAAAAGCTTTACCATCTCTTATCATTTTTTCACATAGTTCCAGCAGACGGTCAAAGTGATCTGATGTGTGAGTAAATCGGTCATACTTGATACCCAACATGGCTACATCATCAAGGATTACCTATAGGTAATAATTATGTCTTTTACCAAATCATTAAAGAGCTTTGCACAAGATTTGAGAGTAGTTACCATTTGTGAACTAAGGAAAATTAAAATTTCTTTAACATTCAAAACTTAGTCCATACCCCTTGAATGTTGACTTTACTTTTTGTCGTTGAGTTGTTGTTAACGTTTTAGATCACACGACAACTGTTGAAGACTAATGGCTACTTTCTAGATTTTACTGGTGGAGGGAAACCTCTGTGTATTATTTCTCACACATGAGCATCTCTAAGTAGAACAACCAACCTTCTGTTAGCTAGCAAGATGGTTATCTTACATGAGAGAATCCAAGAACCGTGACAATGTTTGACACTACAGTAGTGAGGAGCAAGTCATTCAAGGTCAGAGAGTCAAGGAGATCCCCTTTTGAACTGTCTTTAACATTAAAGGTATACTTGGTGTAGATAAGTGCAATTATTCATATAATAAGTAAGAACCTATTAATGTTAAAGCTTTCGATTGTAAGTAACTATAATGTTAGGTCCATACAAAATGTATAGTGTCACATATCTGCATGCCTTGGCAGTCTCACAACACAGTATAATATTGGTTCCATAATTTTCGCATTTAAATATCACAATCCCTAAAATAAAGAATGGACTAACCAAAAGCGTAATAAGATTCCATTACATAAATTCATCATAATAAAGATTGAAAGTGTCACTGTACCTTCTCAAACTCTTCATTTTCTTTCGCTGGATTTGTATCATCAAACCTCATTATCAATGTACCCTTAAAGTTTTGTTGATAATACTGATTTAACAGGGCTGCTTTAGCATGACCAATGTGCAAATACCTACAACACAAAGCAAATTAACAATGAACACTTACAAAATTGAAGCCACTATTTAATTAACCTAATAGAAAAGCAGTAAGATGAGATTTTTAGGGCTATATTGCAAGTGTTGTAATTGGAAATAGCGAATATTGATGCACTATAATTCTCCAGGCCAAATCATTAAAATAAATAATATTGATTTATTTGATACTGTTACAAACCAGTAAAAGAAATTCAAGGGTAACTCTTAATATCCATCTATGCAGTATTTTACCTATTATTCTTTGACAGAGTCCAAGGATGCAGCCAATTTGTTTTAGGTTCCTTGCTTTCCTGGTATGATATTTGACATTTACTTCTAGACAATAACAATATCAAGGGGATTTGGGCCTAGTGGTTAATGTGTTTGCCTCTTGACCCAGGAATCATGGGTTTGAGCTCTACTCAGGTCACAATTAGGTTTCCTCATATGACACCAGTACTGGTTAGTTCTTCAAAGTGATTAATATAAGTTGCAAGAACATGTTTGCAAAATACTTATGTTTAAACAAACACTATCAAGAAAATACTATTTCTTCTGGTCTGTTGTATATCTAATTATTTTAACCACGTATACCCAACATTATGATACCAGGTTTTTTATCATTTTTATCCTTGTATATGTTATTAAAATTTGACACAATATGTTAATTTAAATTACTACACTTCGCTATATTAATACAAAATCCTCTGTCATTGACAGCCTTATTCATTGTAACTGTTGTCTAACTCAGCTCTTTCCCCCTATTTTTGGAACATGACCATAGAATTGGGACTAAAACCCTTAACCTGCTGGAACTGATAAATTATTGGCTTTGTCACCAATATAGACCCAGGTTAACTTCCATGTCAGGTTCTTTACTGGCGGTTGAATGTTTACGGGCCGGAAAGATACCTAAATTTATGTTTTATTAGAAACATAATATTGTGAAAGCATGTTTAATTTTTTATCCTGAAACCTCAAAAAATGATATAAACAGTTCTAACAACGCAAACTTAGCATGTCCACAGGTTAATGATTAATCTTTGTTAAAGGCACATTATGCGACAGCACCAAATAAATTTTTACTTATTTAGAAAGGCCAAACATTTATATTATAATGTTTAAATAATGGTTTTAGAGAATGTTTGATGCTTGCAATCTAAAGAAAGGAGCAATTATGTGAAATGTTTTTTCATAAAAGTAGCAAATGTAATAAAGTAGTATTTTAACTTCCATACAAAATACTTATTTCATATAACTGTACCTACTGCCAAAAAGCAACACATGAAAAAGCTGGTTTAGGTAAATGGCCAATGAATAACTATTTTGGATAAAATAAAAGTATACCAAAATTAAAAAGCTTTTTGAGAAATAAAAATTAAAGCATTTCTCAGGCATAATGTGCCTTTAAGTTCAAAACTGTGAATCCACATAATTATGGGGTGGTTGCAAAATGCACTTCATGTATGAAAGCTTTGTCTTCATCCTTAGAAACTTTGATACTTCATTTAGCAAAAAAAATAACAGTAGTTTTAAGATCTGAGAATCACATTCTTATTAGTCAACATACTGATTTAAGTCGGTCACCTGTAAATTTCATTTTGACATAATAATCAACTTAACTATAAACTTACCCACTGGCCTCTGGTGGGAACCTAACAACAACCTTTCCCATCTCAGCACCTGGTAGATCTATAAACTTGCCCACATCTTTTTTAACCTATAAACAAAAATATTTTGCAAGACAATAATTTTAAAAAAAATATGTTTACCAAATCAGTAATAACTTATAATATTGTTTAACCATATCAGTGATAATTTATATTGTTTAATCAAATCAGGAATAACTTATTATATTGTTTAACCAAATCAGCAATAACTTATTATATTGTTTAACTAAATCAGTAATAACTTAATATTGTTTAACCAAATCAGCAATAATAACTTATATTGTTTAATCAAATCAGTAATAACTTATAATATTGTTTAACCAAATCAGTAATAACTTATATTGTTTAACCAAATCAGCAATAATAATTTATATCGTTTAATCAAATCAGTAATAACTTACATTGTTTAACCAAATCAGTAAAAACTTATTAATATATTGTTTAACCAAATCATTAATATCTTATAATATTGTTTAATCAAATCAGGAATAAACAAGATATGTTTGTAAAACATGTATGCCCCCTATCAGCAGCCAATTAGTCATGTGATAAGGTTATTATGCATGACTTCTGACCCTGAGTGATCAAACAATTAATAAGGGTTATCAAGTATCTACTGGCCATGACCTTAACCTTTGACCCCTTGACCCAAAACTCAATAGGGGTCATCTGCTGGTCACGACCAATCATCATACAAAGTTTGAAGTTCCTAGGCCTAAGTGTTTTTAGTTAATTGATCAGAAACCGTTTTTACCGACAAGGTCAATGTGACCTTGACCTTTGACCCCTTGACCCCAAAATCAACAGGTCATCTGCTGGTCATGACCAATCACCATACCAAGTTTGAAATTCCTAGGCCTAAGGGTTCTTTAGTTATTGATCGGAAACTGTTTTAACATACAAGGTCAATGTGACCTTGACCTTTGACCCCAAAATCAATAGGGGTCATCTGCTGCTCATGACCAATCACCATGCCAAGTTTGAAGTTCCTAGGCCGAAGCGTTCTTTAGTTATTGATCGGAAACAGTTTTTACTTACAATGTCAATGTGACCTTGACCTTTGACCCCTTGATCCCAAAATCAATAGGGGTAATCTGCCGGTCATGACAAATCACCATACCAAGTTTAAAGTTCCTAGGCCTAAGCGTTCTTAAGTTATTGATTAGAAACTGTTTTTACTTACAAGGTCAATGTGACCTTGACCTTTGACCCCTTGACCCCAAAATCAATAGGGGTCATCTGCTGGTCACAACCAATCATCATACAAAGTTTGAAGTTCCCAGGCCTAAGCGTTTTTAGTTAATTGATCGGAAACCGTTTTTACCTACAAGGTCAATGTGACCTTGACCTTTGACCCCTTGACCCCAAAATCAATAGGGGTCATCTACTGATCATGACCAATCACCATATCAAGTTTGAAGTTCCTAGGCCTAAGGGTTCTTTCGTTATTGATCGGAAACCGTTTTACCTACAAGGTCAATGTGACCTTGACCTTTGATCCCTTAACCCCAAAATCAATAGGGGTCATCTGCTGGTCATAACCAATCACCATACCAAGTTTGAAGTTCCTAGGCCTAAGGGTTCTTTTGTTATTGATCAGAAACTGTTTTTACCCAAGAGGTCAATGTGGCCTTGACCTTTGACCCCTTGACCCCAAAATCAATAGGGGTTATCTACTGATCATGACCAATCACCATACCAAGTTTGAAGTTCCTAGGCCTTAAAGTTCTTTAGTTATTGATCGAAAACAGTTTTAACATACAAGGTCAATGTGACCTTGACCTTTGACCCCTTGACCCCAAAATCAATAGGGGTCATCTACTGATCATGACCAATCAACAAACCAAGTTTGAAGTTCCTAGGCCTTAAAGTTCTTTAGTTATTGATAGGAAACCGTTTTTGCTTACAAGGTCAATGTGACCTTGACCTTTGACCCCTTGACCCCAAAATCAGTAGGGGTCATCTACTGATCATGACCAATCACCATGCCAAGTTTGAAGTTCCTAGGCCTTAAGGTTCTTTAGTTATTGATCGGAAACTGTTTTTGCTTACAAGGTCAATGTGACCTTGACCTTTGACCCCTTGACCCCAAAATCAATAGGGGTCATCTACTGGTCATGACCAATCACCATACCAAGTTTGAAGTTCCTAGGCCTAAGGGTTCTTTAGTTATCACTCGGAAACCATTTGGTCTACGGACCGACGGACTGACAAGTGCAAAGCAATATACCCCCTTTTCTTCGAAATGGGGGCATAATTATTATATTGTTTAACCAAATAAGCAATAACTTATAATATTGTTTAACGAAATCAGTATTAACTTATAATATTGCTTAACCAAATCAGTAATAACTTATTACTTTGTTTTACCAAATCAGTATTAACTTATTAATATATTGTTTAACCAAATCAGTAATAACGTATTACCTTGTTTAACCAAATCAGTAATATCTTATAATATTGTTTAACCAAATCAGTAATTATTTATATCGTTTAATCGAATCAGTAATAACTTTTACTTACAGATGATTCCCCTCTCTTTTCTGGCGACGCTTTAGTCTCAGCCTTTGATATCTGTGCCTGAACAAGTTGAAATACTTCTTGGGCACACAGGAATTCATAGTACCTTTTAACATTGATAGGTGCTTTACCATTCTTCAATAATGTCTGCCAGGCTGTACTTGCTGGAAAAAAAAAGAAATTATTTTTATTTTTTGATGGGTTTAATGTCACACCAACACAGTACCGGTCATAATTATGGTGACTTTCCAGCTTTACTTGTGGATGAAGATCTCAGGTACTCCTCTGTATTTGTACATTATTTCAGGCACAAAATACCTTTGACAGAATACAACATACATCAAAATATAGCCGAAATTTCTGTCTAGCTCTGAAGCTCATTGTATAGATGAAACATGCTTTATTATGTAAAAGTTTATGTACAAGTTGACAATATAAAAGATATTAACTACTATTGATCAAGATTAACCCCTGAAATTTAGGAAACCCTCCTAAGCTTTTTACCACTATAGAGCCAGGTCAGCCTGCATATCTTGATACATGACCAACTACAAATTTTCATCCTGACATTACTAATACTGAAATGGACAGATCCAAAAATGGAATCTGGACAAGTCCATTTAAGAAATTCAGTAGGTTAAGTGTTAAGCTAATGATTAGTTTTCTTTACCATTATCTGCTCAACTGTTAACTCATATCAAGTTTGCCAAAATGTTTGTAACTGTATTATTATCATAATACAGTAGAACTTCTATGAGTCGAACTTCGATTAGTCGATTTTCTCGATGTGTCGAAGAAAAATGAAAGTCCCGACTTTTCCCCCTATATTTTCCTTATAAAAACCTATTGATGAGTCGAGATTTTATGTGTCGAATTTTTCGATGTGTCGAAGTTTTTTCGTGGTCCGTATAAAGTAAATCTAGTGCAATTTACCACAAATAAGTCGAAGTCGTTCAATCATTTTGACACCTTCGATCTCGAGACATTTTTCACACCTTATCTGGCTGCGAAGACGATTTCCAATCAACTTGTGTGACAGGTGTTGATTACACAGTCGTGTGTACAAACAGCCTTTGTTTGGGATAAAATGTGTGATAAAATACTTTAATCGTTTCTATTTTAATTGCCGTAGTGGTATTTGAAAGTAAACAGTAAGAACTACTTTCATTTGAAAACATCCTTGACCCGGTGTCGCGTGAGAATAACAAGCGAAATATTTACTATAAGCCGGTTTAGTTATCGCCCTTTCGTATTGTTACGCCTTTTGTAACTCTGTTGTATACGTCAACGGGTAGTCCAAATAATTAGCCGGGAAAACATTATTTAACATGCTACATTTATCATTGTAAGATGTAAATATCAGATTAATGATGGAAAAACATGAAAATGGTTTCGTTATACATCTTATAATTAGGACTAGTCACGGGTCGAAATTTTGTCATGGAATTGAGAGCGATTCATGAGTCGAAGTCCCGATGTGTCGAAGTTTTTACGCAAGTCCCTTCAACTTCGACTTACCGAAGTTCTACTGTATATTTTAAAATAAAAAATATTTACAATCCATGTACACTTAATAAAAGAAACATCTTACAATACAGGTTTTCCCAAATGGCAAAGTCAGCAGCTGTTATGGTAGGTCCCACTAAGTAGGTAATGGGTCCAATCACACTGTCCAGGTATTGTAAAGCTGAGTTAAAACTTGAACTGCAAGCCAGCTGACCCCAAGCAAAACTGAACCAATGGTCAACCTGCAATAAATAGAATATTTTCATTAATCGGTCAGAGATCACTAAAACTACAAAAGCAATTATTAAATTTTTAAGTATACAATCATGTTTGTATAAAGTAAATAATGAAGATGAAATAATGTCACCTGACTAGAAATTATGAATTGAATGTCCATTCTGAGGTCTAAACATAAGATCAAGGGGAGTGGTGGCCTAGTGGTTAAAGTGTCTGCCTCTCAACCCAGGGATCGTGGGTTTGAGCCCTTATCTGGTCACAACCATGTTTTTTCATATGACACCAGAACTCTTTGGTTCCAGGTAGTGGAATCAAAAGTGATTTATATTAGTCGCAAGAACTTGTTTCGCGAATCGCACAACCAATCGAAACTGGTCAGATAAGCCAGTCTAAGTTAGTCACAGTAAAACATGAGAGTTTGGAATAACTCACAATGATTTTTTGATATAGAATTGAAACCAAAATGCAGTATGGGCCTTTTTTAAATTGTCAAAAAATAGTGAAAATTCCCAAAAATTTAATTATGAAAAGTCCGAAAAAGTGAGAGGAGATTTTCCCCAACCATCTTAACTTTTTAAAACTACATTGTATATGACTTTTTATCAGTACTATTTCATTTGTATTCAAATTACCTCTGTTCTCTCTAATACAGATTCTCCAAGTAATTTGCCCTCTGGGTAGAGTCGTCCAAGGTACCGACACATGGAGGCAGTGCTCACAAACATACTTGACCTTTGAAAAAATTAATGAATTTTCAATTATTTCAGTTAAATAAATCCTTCACACAATGAACTATTTTGTCATCAGTAATTGATACAAACAAAAAAAACACGTTTATATCTAGACATACATGTATCCTTATGGCTATACAAAATTTTAGAACAAAAAAAACTCTCTACTAACTTTATTTAATTGCTTGGAACATTAATGTATTGCTTTCATTGGCCTACATTAAATAGCAGCACTGAAAAGTTAAATTGATCAAGCAAGTTTAACAAAGAACCTACAAACATCAATCAAAATGTGTTACTTTACCCAAAGGTACTCACCCATTTAAACTAAGATCATTCGACTTGCCAAACTGCCATGTGACATCTGACTTCTTCAGGTATTCCGCACACAGCAAAGCAGCTGTCAATATAAAGATGTTAACAAGTCAAATATAAATATTGCTGAAGTCGATGGATGCTCCCTAAACCTGCACATTTGTCCATGTTTTCAATGCACATTAGTAAATAATTGGCTGTATGAGCACATACAATGTATCTGTATGAGCACATACAATGTATCTATTTTTAGCATCAGTGATCTTCACTCAAGTTATACCAAACTCAATCCAAAACTAGAGGACAATCTATAGATATCTGCCTACTAAATATGAAAGATATCAGTCAATAAATAAAAGTAACATTAGCAAAACTATAATAATCTTTTTCTATCTGTTCTGTAACTATAACCACTTCCTCGTCACCAAAAGTTATACAATGTACTTCCAATTTAGATATTTATTTACATGATAAAATGGACATCAGTCAATAAATAATGGCAGTAAACACAAATAATAAAAAAATTTTTTTTAGCCATCGTAACCATGACCTTGGAGACAGAGTGTCAAATAATTTCACCCAAAGTTAGAGGTCCAACTAAAGTATCTACATACAAAATAATTATGAACGACATAAGTAAGTAAAATAAATTATTTTAAGCTGCAGTGACCTTGACCCAAGTGACCAAATAATTAGACTACCCAAGGTATGTCTCTACTAAATGTGAAAGACATCAGTCAATGAATAAAAATTATAAATCAAAACTAAAAGTGCAACAAATATTATCATTTTAAATAGACAATGAAGGTAGCACTATAGATTTTGTACAACACTCTCTCAGCTTCTCAAAAATTGATCTTTTTTGCCACATATTTTTTTCAATACCAAGTCCACCTTATAATTTATTATTAATGTTCTTTAATAAAATTATACCAAATCCTATTTATAAAATTCCTTCACTGTACATATGTATGTATTTATTTATTTTTATTTATTCTATCCAGGCATCGAAAAATATTTTCAGTCACTCAAGTAGCTACAAAATGAAATAATCTAATGTGCAAGCACATTTTCCTACTCATCCTGTATCAAATTCTCTTAAATTTTACTAGTTATTACAAGCAGATGAGTGGGTATTATCCTTTATGCTCTACACCTAAACTTCAACTGCCTTCACTTTCCCCAAAAATGAAAGTCTGTATGCCCAACATTCTATGAGCATTACCATGGGGTTGCAGTATAATTATCAATAATCATTACATAAGGTTTAAAAGTTAAAAATATCATTGCTATGACCTGTGATGAAGTTGAAAAATATTCAACTTTATCAAATACTAGTATCTTTACATAATACTTAACTTTATATAATCTGCTTATTTTTCTAGATTTTTAAACTTATTTTAATTTCTTAATCCATGAACTTAGATGTGCTTATGCTTATTTTTTTATACATGTCTATCTTTAGCTAATCTATAATTCTTTTACAGAAAATTATGTGCATTTATCACTGTTTAAGTATATCTTTTTTTTGTATTATCTTACTTGTATTGAGCTTGAAAAGCTGGCCCGAAGGACCTGCTCAAAGCGAGCTTTACATTAACGCGAGTACCTTCTAGATAGTGAGCAAACAGGACGTTTCGGCCCCAAACCAAATCGGCCCCAGTCGAAAAATCGGCCCCTTGACGTTTCGGCCCTTTTCCGCGAGACGTTTCGGCCCCACTATAGTGTATTGCTTGATTGATTAACAACAATTAATTTAATTACAATTAAACAATTATGACACTTTAATTCTTTGAATAATTATTTATTATCTTTTGATCTCTTGAACCATTTAGATATACGTTAATGTTTTTAAAGGTGTTACAAACAATAAAGGCTGGTTACTTACTTATAAAACAAACCACTAAAACTTCTTGATTACAGGGCTCATCCGGAAGGGCGATTCAGGCGAAAACTTCGCCGTGTATATTCCAATTTCGCTCTTCCGATTGATCAAAGAGAAGTCAACATCGCCGATAAAATCTTAATTCCCAAATAGTAATTACTTAGCGATGTAAAGAGCAGAGATTGTATCCGCCCATATGACGACCGCTAATTATCATTATCCAATCAGAGCGTCGCTTTATACTACCCTTTCTACCTGTAAGCGAAGCGATAGACCGCCTACTCTAAACAGTAAATAATGAGAGCATCGGCCCGAAACGGTTATAATTGTGTGATAGTTTTGCGAGTTTAATACGGGATTGGCGATAATTATAAATTGTTTTTTCCCCAATTATCTAAAACACGTGCAATCTTCCCTATATATATATATACACGATGCACTTCGATGGTGGGTTTTTAACCAGAGTAAAGGCGATGTGCAATGGATTTTTCACGGCTATCACAAAACTGTTAGTCAATTAAAAATAATCAATTTCATTAATGATCAGCGACCAGATTAAAAACTTAATCATAGTTTTGAATGATTTCAGTCTGTTAACATCAATTTTTACTGTAAAATTGTTATGTCGCTCACGTCATGGCTACAAGGCGAAATGCCGAAACCGAGCAGTAAGAAAGTTACTGATTCTGATAGTTACACCTACGCGAAAATTTAAGAAAGCCAATTAGCAAAAATCTTGCGATTGGTATGTTGTAGACAGTTGGGGTGTTTGGCATTGTTCTCTTTGTAGAAATGCCAAATTTGACACAGTTTACGCATGTGGGGATGTGCATGTGGGCAAGACATCCCGGCTTAACTACATATCGGTCGTATATCATGTAACGTGTATATAACAACAACATTTGTCTGGAAAGAAGTGTTCTTATTGTTTCAAAATAAATTCGTAAATATGACGCTCAGATTAAGATTTATCAATATTGTAAATTTTGAAAAGCATTATTTATACAGTATTATTAAGATATTACCGAATTTAACATTTCGTGAAAATAAAGGGAGGTAATTAGAAATTAATTTTCTACAATTTTTCAGT
Organism: Ruditapes philippinarum; assembly: GCF_026571515.1. NCBI lineage: Eukaryota > Metazoa > Mollusca > Bivalvia > Venerida > Veneridae > Ruditapes > Ruditapes philippinarum. Next base: position 85,831 of record NW_026853321.1, read on the forward strand.
CAAATTTTTCAATAAGAAATGAATGTATGTAATTTTAGTGATCAAATATAATGTGCACAAATGTTTGCAGTACATATTTTACATATTCTTTGATGTTTGAAAATTGTTTTATAAGCATAATTATATGCATATAAATGTGACATTACAACATTCAGGACTTTGAGAGAAATTTCTGTTACCAGAACAGATATTATTAATCAATATCCAATGTGACTTCATCTTCTTTAAAAGGTGAGGAAAGTAAAGTAAAAAATATGAAATTGATTTTATCATCATTTCTTTTCTTACACATTATTATCAACAAATGTACATGAAAATATATAAACACATATTTAGAGAAAGCTTATAAATAGCTGATCAATAGATATCAAAAATAATTTTTTATATTCATATTTGCAGCTCAAAAACATTTAGATGCCATTGCCTGATCTACTACTAAATAATTAATCTACTTTTAATTAATACTAATATTAATTAATCTACTAATAAACTGGAGAAATATTATAAGTGATGTTAATTGTGTTTATATTATAATTAAAGGATGTATAGCCATGCATGTTAATGCATACACATTGGGTTGTTTCCCTTCTCCCTAATTTTCGCAAGGTCGTCACTTCTCCCTAAAATTTTCCCCCAGGATGAGCCCTGGATTAAGAAAGTTACTTACAATTTTTCCTTAGAAAACATTATCTTTTGATCTTAATTAAACTATACGTAATTTCTTCAAAGTGTAACTAATTAACTGTTTATACTTTATGCTTATTGGCAGTATTGTTTTGTGTCTTGCTTCTTAATCTTTTAAATACAATATCATCTATATATGGTTTATATTTTTTTTTTGTGTTTGTATTAAATTTTTACAAATAAAGTTTATGTTCTGTTCTGTTTGTATTGATTAATTTCCCCCTACTACTATAATAATCTAGTTTTTATACTAAATGATTAAATATATATATTAATTGATTAATTTTTTTATTGAAATGCTATTAATATATCGGTTTAGAATACATTACTTATTCTGGGGCCGATTTGGTAAAGGGCCGAAACGTCTGGGGCCGAAACGTCTCGGGTAGTTTGGGGCCGATACGTCTTGGGGCCGAAACGTCTCGAAATCGATAGTGATGGTTTTGAAAACTTTCATCTAAAGTACTGAATTGACACATCACAACTTTTTGAATTACAAGATAACAATAAAAACTGTATTCTGATTGAAAACTGAAGCGTAGACTGGTGTCCTGCGCACTTTTATGGAACTATAATAGGACAGGGAACCAGAATAAACAAAAGCAGTGTATAAAATACCAAATAACAATTTTAGAACGGAAAATGTAAAATAAAAATGAAGGATTATTTTTCACAGTAAAAGTAAATTGAGCTCGCTTTGATGCTTTGCCTTAATCATATTTATCTTTGTAACTTTTAACATGCTATAACATCTTTAATTCATGTACTTAGATGTACTTATGCTTAGATTCTATATTTAAATGTGCTTATGAAAAAATATTTAGTTGTTTTACTTTTGTTAATACATTTACACGTTTGTCAGAAAATAGCTCATGAGCTAGTATCCAACATAAAATAAATTGTCTTGTATCTTATACATGTTAAGCATATTTCAAATACATGTTTATGTCATAATCAGATTATAATGTCCGAAATTAGGGGTATCCGAAACTTACTATAGTCAACACACGTGGAATTTAAAGACATAGACACAATGAAATTTCATACCGATTGCTGCCTTATCCTTACAAATTGTCAGTTGTACTGCCATTACCGAAGCTTTATGGTAAGACTCAAAATGAATTATAGACTTAATGGAAGTTTTATTATTTCTGAGTTTTTCATCAGCCGGGGGTGCATAGAAAAACCGGAAAGCACCGGATAGCACCGAAATACCGGAAAGCACTCAAATTTCTCATAAAAACATATGAAAGCTTTATTTTATCGGTTTGAAAGTGCTACCAATCGATTAATTAGATCAAAATCTGACAGACAAGTCATTTTTATAAATATTTATTGATATTTATTACGAGTATTAGGAAAATAGATATATCGATTGCTTTCCGGTCTTGCTAAGATACATGTTTCTTGCATAGCAGACTGGCGTTTCCGTGAGTTTTACCCATGCCGGAAATTTCATCTGGCATGGGGGGTGCCAGATGAGTCGCGTGCCATACAAAACAACGTCCATTTTAGCGCCATTTATGAATGAAACCGCCGTTAAAATGAACGTCGTTTTTAGAAAGGGATATATGTGCTTAGGATTGACGGTCATTTCGCCGTTGTTTATTTAAGTTGTAAGTTCATACGCTATTGTAAAAGAAAATAGTTATGGATGAAATGACTTTAATTTCCCCATGAACATATATCATATTGAGGTAAACCATTTTAAAATATGAAATAATATGGCAGAATAAATATGCAAGAAAAAATATCTTTCATGATGTTTTGCGGTTCGGATCGGAATATTTCCGTCCCTCGGGAACCCGCCCATGGGCGGTAACTCACGGCAAGCCCTGCGTTTTACCGCCCAATGGGCGGGTCCCTCGGGACGGATATTCCGGTCCGAACCGCAAAACATATGAACAGATATTATTAACATTTTACCGAATAGCAATATTTGTTTGTCCAAAGTTATACATGAAACCCATTATTTTATTGTTTGAAAGTGTTTACCAATCGATTTTATTTATCCAAAATTCTTTCAGACAACATGTTTTTATAATTAATAATATGATTATTATTACGAATTATTTAAAAAAAATAGATATATATGAGTTTTCCGGGGTCCTGCTAAGATACATGTACATTACCGAAAAGCAATAATTGTTTATCAAAGTTTACATGAAAACATTATGTTATTGGTTTGAAAGTGTTTTCAATCGATTTATTAGGTCACAATCTTTCAGACAACATGTTTTTATAATTATAATATGATTATTATTACGATTATTTAAGAAAATAGATATATATCGAGTGCTTTCCGGTCCTGCTAAGATACATGTACATTACCGAATAGCAATATTGTTTATCAAAGTTATACATGAAAACATTATGTTATTGGCTTGAAAGTGTTTTCAATCGATTTATTAGGTCAAAATCTTTCAGACAACATGTTTTTTATAATTATAAATGATTATTATTACGATTATTTAAGAAAATAGATATATCGATGCTTTCCCGGTCCTGCTAAGGTACATGTATTTACCGGAATAGCAATATAGTTTATCAAAGTAATACATGAAAACTTTTATTTTTTTTAGTTTGAAAGTGTTTCAATCGATTTATTAGGTCCAAAATCTTTTCAGACAAATGTTTTTATAATTATAATATATTATTATTACGATTATTTAAAAAAATAGATTATATCGAGTGCTTTCCGGTCCTGCTAAGATACATGTACATTACCGAATAGCAATATTGTTTATCAAAGTAATACATGAAAAACTTTATTTTATTGGGTTTGAAAGTGTTACAAATCGATTTATTAGATCAAAAATCTTTCAGAGCAACATGTTTTTATAATATATATTGATAATTATTACGAGTATTTAGGAATATAGAAAATATC
>NW_026853322.1:0-22500 GCF_026571515.1 Ruditapes philippinarum
AAAAAGACCCTAACCTACGCCAGCTTACATATATTTAACAATTAAAGGGCTAAATCACATCCTATGACTCAAAATACCTCCAATGGAGGTAAACAGAGTTGCCAGGATACACTGAATATTTATTTCAACATTAAAATGGACAAATTCACAAGTTTTGGTTATAACGGAATTATCGATAGTAAACTTTGCATTGTTTCGTGGTTATACACTTGGTCAAAAATATGAGTTTTTCTACAATCCAACATTGTCCTTTAAAGAAAAGAAGGCACAGGCTTATTGTTTAGTTCTCTTTATGCGTGTTGCCAAAGTGCCTTCCATGTATCGCATTCTAGTACTATTTGCTGAAGGTAAAAAAAAAGATATGCTTAAGAGTATTGCCGTGGCTCACAAACCCTATCATTGATATCAATGATTAGTGATGTGTTGTCTCTATATATGGGAAACATTTCCTTATGTTATTTCATCAACTTTAGTTTTTGCATATTATTATGCTCATTATCAGTATATACGTTGTTACATTTTTTACATTATATCTTAACCAATTTTGCATTACTTGAATATCTGTACTAGAATACGTTTTAAACAAAATCAGAGGATGATTTCATAGTCAAGATTGATGTAACAGTTTCTATATAATTTTGAAATATTTTTGTACCAGCAAGAGTTACCTCTCTTTATATTCTGCTTTCGTGAAAAATTGGCTCCGCCTATTAATTTTCGTCTATTTCCGTGATAATTCCATATATGGAAGTTGCAAAATCGTTTACAAATGTTAATCGCGTTAGAATGTAACAGGAAAGTGTGGTGTTGTAAACCTGAGTGTGTCAAGTTGATGCAGTTACATTCTCAACGTCATGATGCAACAGCATTAAACGTATTGTGTACGGTTCTATCGTTTACATTTCTACATGTCGCAATTTGAAATTATACATTTATAAATACAGTTTGCAATTTATCAAAGTTGCATGTTAACACCTTTCATTTTATCAAATCGAGATAATCAAAATGCTTAATACCAGTATGTAACTCTCGGATCGACAAGTAGATTTTTACTAATCTGTTTAGTAGAACCGAAGTATGCATTGTCAAGTTTCAAAGGCTGAATTTTTGGCAACGAATAGCCTCTATAGTCCACAATATTATGGCATTTTATTGACAAATAATGGTCCAATGCATGAACTCATATGAAACATGCAAAAAGTGAATTACACTTTGTACGTATGCTTTGAAAAAATACTTGTAGTGCATTTTATAAACATGAGAGTTACTGAATGTCAACTGGTGCTGTAAATTGCGTTACCTTTTTAAAATTGATCATAATATAATAATAAGTCAAGTTATGTCAATACTCACAATATCATAGCTTAACATTTTTCTCTAAAATTTGAGTACGAACAGCCACCGGAAAATCTTTGCACCACCGGGATAGTGGCAAACTTCACTACCATTTATACTTGCCCTAAACACTCAAAAATCATTTCATCCGATAGATTTAATGTTAATTATTAATAATTTACTTCATTTAAAGCTATTTTTAATTTTTTTCTTATCAAAAATTGTATTTAAAAAAAAAATTCCGGGCGGAATTTCAATGTATTCCGATCGAATTATGCTGTCCGGGCGGAATTATTTAAATTCCCAATTGGAATTTATTCCAACATTATTATTTATTCCAACGGGAATTTCAATTTTTATGAAATTGGTCGAAATACATAAACACATGCTTAATATGTATTTGTATGCATTTTCTTGTTGAAATAACGTCTATTTAAGCATTTTTTCGGAAAATCCGATCGGATTTTTTTCCATTAAATTTAACTGGAAAAAAAAATCCGATTGGAATAAAACCCAACTGGACATTATTCCAGTTGGAGTTTTTTCAATACTTTTTATTGGAAATAAATCCTATTGGAATTAAAATTCAATTTAAAAGGACGGAAATTAAATCCAATTGGAAGGTAATATATATTAATATTTAAGGTAGTTTTAAACGTACTTCCGGACTAAATAAAAAACAAAATATGGGCCGAAACGTGTTAGAGCCGATTTTTGCACGGGCCGATTTGATGTAATACTAAACTGCTGACGAATGATGATATACATTGATAATTTATATAAGAAACTGCTAACTAGTTTAAATAATGAAGCGTTATCGAAAACTGCTGACAAGTTAGATAAAGAAGGAAAAACATTGAAGATGTCAATTAGGTGTCAAATAGCTATTAGTGTTATTCTAGGCGACGTCGAGAGATGCTTGATAAGACGTATTTTCAAGATGACACTATTACAAATAATAAATATTGATATATAAATAATAATTGATATATTTCTCAATTTATATTGTTAAATTATCTTATTTCAGTATGTTAATGAAATGTCTTCTATGTGATATATATTGGATAAAATTTAGAAAATGTAGTCATAATATGGTGATCTTACATATAAAAGTAATAATAATATCATATTCCGGAAATATATGAAGTGAGTGAGTGAGTGAGTGAGTGAGTTGGTGAGTGAGTGAGTGAGTTGGTGAGTGAGTGAGTGAGTGCACTCATTTTTTCATTCATTCATTTTTTCATTCATTCATTTTTTCATTCATTCATTTTTTCATTCATTCATTTTTTCATTCATTCATTTTTTCATTCATTCATTTTTTCATTCATTCATTTTTTCATTCATTCACTCACTCACTCATTGTTTCATTCACTCATTCATTAATTCATCTATTCATTCATTCATTCATTCATTCATTCATTCATTCATTCATTGGATGATTACTTTAAATTTCTTAGACCGTACCATAATCATTTAGCTGTAAAATTGGGCGGGGTTTGGCTTATGCAGTTCTTATTTTCAATTACCAATGAATTAAGGAATTCTCATTCGGCTAATAAAATGATTGGAATAAAAAATGAATCAATAACGTATATCTGATTGGCCCCAAATGTATGTTCACATCCCAAAATCTTGTGAAAACATTCCATCAATTAAGTTTTATTACCCTTTAATCAGATTGAGATCGAATTGCATGGTGTGAAAAACACAAATGACCATCTTTGGATATGTCACACAAAAAATAAATAAAATGTGGATCATTTAGCCGTAAATTTTACATACAGTTTATTAAGAATAGGAGAGATTTACCAGTGGCCAATATTCTAAAAATAGAATTGCTGATAAGCACTGACCATAGCAACCGTTGCTGGTCGTATAATCTCTTTGTACTACCTAGTCTTTTTACATAAGAAAAATATGGTGTGTATGTCTATTAAGAAATAAATATGAGCTCTGTTTCAATTAAGTAGAGGTTTTGATGCTAAAGTCCCGAATAGAAAAATGATTGTATTATCATAAATTTAAGAAAATATCAGTTAAATGGTTCATGAATAAAGAAAAGATTAACAATATGTTGAGTAACTGTTTATTTACAATAAAGACAGTATATGTGAAACAAACTTGCTTAGAAATATTATCAAGAAACTGATCATTTTTCAAATCAGCAAAAAATAACGTACACTTAATTCATCGTAAACTTAATTCATCGCGAATAAAACAGGTGATTAAAAATAATTAAAGTAAAGCATTAACATTAAGCTTGCAAAGTGACTGGGAAAATATAGGCTATTATGTTTAATTATTGTATGAAACGTTGCAATTGTATTGTTTTTTTTAAAGGTACTGACTACAAAATTATATAAACAAAACAATCTTTCTTATCTCATATTTCCTATTTATTTATTTTTTTATTGAAAATAAATAAAACTGTAGGGAAAAGAAATCTTCAAACAATTATAAAAACTGTAGGCAAAAGAAATATTCGAACAATTATAAAGACATTGTTTAGATATTTATTATAATATGTGGCCTTAAAAAGTTAAAATTAGTTAACTACATCAAATATTATAATGCCCAGCTTATAAGTATGATATAGTTTTAGAGGTGTACTACTATTCTGAAATAAATTCACGGTGGTCATTATCATATCTACCTGATCCCAAATTTTTTTTCCAACCACAGATGTGACCCATGACTATTTTGATTAATTATGTTACCTTTTCCTTTTTATATTGGCTGCTGTAAACATGTTTAACTGGGGATTTTGTCAACTTTTTAAATAAGTTAAGAACTCAGTAATAGTAGATCTACACACAAAACCTAACAAGTAGTACTGTATTACCATTTACCTAAAATTTCATTATTTTTTACATTTTACCATCTGTAGGTGTAGTCGGCTTAACTTGCTTAATACTTAAAGCTGAACATACACTAAGTATAAAGTTTTAAATTATATTTATGTTAACAGCACTCAGTTCTTGGTCTTAAGCATACATTTAACAATGACTAAAATATAATACCCTTGAATCATAAAACATATTTACATTGACAGGGTGAAAAAAGGGAAAATGAAACAAAACTGAGCAATTAGCAGGCATATTTCACAAAAAAATGATAATTCATAGAACCCATGTAGCGAGTTGTTTCAAGATTGATATAGACATAAAAATTAAAGTAAATGTAGATGTTTAGCAAAATTTAACCCTTTATAACATCACACTTATCTTATATATAAAATATGTCAATACAATTTAGAAAATAGTTTTGTATTTCTTTTTCATTTTGAGTATTACAAAAAATATATGTTCAGATAATTCTGATCTTTAAAACTTTGCCCCAGGAACATCATTTTCCGTTAACTTTACAGAAAATGCTACCATTGTTTACATGTGAATGTACGACCTTCTTAGAATGTGTGTATACGTAGTCCACACAGCAGTTATCAGTGACGTGGTGGTAAATCTCTCCTATTAGCTCTAAAAAAACGACAAAAATAAAATGCTGATCAATTTAATGTTAATTCAAATTGATGAAAGCCGTAAAACTCTTCTTATTCTATATGGTCAGCAAATTTAACCTTCATTCAAGCGAGCAAATGCTGACCACTTAAATCAACAAAATATTTTACAAATAGAATCAGCAAAGAATAACTTTAATGAATAAACATATGAAAAAATATGGTTTTGATTGAATGATTACCTAAAATTTCTTTGACCGTAATAATAATAATAACTATATCTGGTAAAACAAGATCCATGGTTGTCAAGTTTAAAGATACTAATTCCAAACTGCTTGTTAAAAATGCATCGAAAAGCGTAAATCTCAAGGCTAAATCTGTTGCCGTTTTTGACCAGTTACCGCGCCAAGTACAAGATCGACGCAAAGAACTTATACCTGTCATGCATGACGCACGGACAAAAGGTCATCAAGCTTATTTAGTAAGAGACAAGCTATACATAAATAATGTTTTGTACTCCCCAGACTCCAACTAGGACTGGCGAGAAGAGGGTGATATATCCATAATTGCTTGGAACGTTGAGGGATTGAAACATTGTTTAACGGACGCTGATTTTGTTAATTTTGTCAGAAATTTCGATTTAATTTTCTGTAGTGAGACATGGCAAGTTAATAATGACGAATTTCAATTAAATGGTTACAAAAGTGTCTGTGTTCCTAGACTTGAAAGCGTTTCGGTAAACAGAAAATCTTATAGAGGCCACGGTGGAGTGTGTTTGTTTATAAAAGAAACTTATGTAGATGGTATACATATCCTTGAAACTGACCAAAATGGTTTTATTTGGATTAAGCTTGAAAAAGAATATTTTAAACTTGAATTTGATATTTGTCTATGTTTTACTTATATTCCACCAAATGAATCGGTGTACTTTAAGTCACATGAAATAGGATTTTATGAACAGTTAGAAATAGGTATTAGAAAATATTCGCAACTTGGCAAAATTTGTCTTATGGGAGATCTAAATGCAAGGACGGGTACCAGAGATGATTTTATCGAACCAGTTGACTTATTTGACAAATATATTAAAACTATTGATGCTGAAACAGAGGAGTGTATATTCAAAATTGACACAAGGGTGAGCGAGGATACAGTATGTAACTCTTCTGGAATAAAGCTTCTAGACATTTGCAAAAGTTCAGATTTAAAGATATTAAATGGTCGTATGGGCGACGATAGAAATATCGGACGAGTAACATTTTTATCAAATATTGGGAAAAGTGTTATAGACTATGGTATTGCATCTTACGATTTGTTTCCTATAATAAGTGACTTTATTGTACATGATATATTTCCATATTCTACGCATGTACCTATTCAAATCAATATTGCAGCTCATAAAAATAAAAGTATGTTTTTAAATAAGTTAAATAGCACACGCCAATTGAAATGGAATAATGATCATGTTGACCAATATAAAGATTCTTTAATAAAAGAAACAGATATATTGAATGACATTGTAACAAATATAATATCGTCAAATATCACAGTTGATGATGGTATCAACACTTTTGGAAACGTACTGTATAACAGTGCATTTAAAATTTTTGGTGTAAACAAATTTGTAAGTACACGGGGAAACAAGGTTTCTAATCCGTGGTTTACGTGCGATTGTAGAACCGCTAAGTCTGAATTAAATCATGCAAATAAAGTGTATCGAAATCATAGAACACAGGAAAATTATTGTTTGGTTATAAATAAAAGGCGTTATTACAGAAGGATAAATCGAACTGCTAAACGTGCATATGAATTAAAACAGAAGTCTGAGTTACATAATGCTGCGAAGCAAAATCCTAAAAGGTTTTGGGACCTGATTCGTAAATACAGAAAAAAATGTAAAGAAGATTCAAATCTGACTGCAAATGATTTTTACGAACATTTTAAGAGTTTGTTTTCAAATGATATCATTTATTCTGACCCAGATACCGAACAAATTATTAACCATGACTTTTTAAATATTGCTGTAAATGAACTAGATTGTGACTTTAGTATTACTGAGATATATAATGCTCTAGAAAATTTAAAACGGAATAAAAGTGCAGGTGAGGATTTGTTACTACCTGAAATATTTATTGATGCAAAACATATATTAGCACCAATATTATGTAAACTTTTTAACTTTTTATATAGTAAGGGTGTTTATCCCGAATCATGGACAAAGGGAATATTAGTACCTGTTCCAAAGAAAGGTGATCTTAGCAATGTTGACAATTATAGGGGATTAATGTTAACAAGCATCTTTTCAAAAATATTTTCATATTTGTTAGATAATAGAGCCCGAAAATTTGCCGAAGAAAATAACATATTAACAGATTGTCAATTTGGTTTTAGACAAAAACGAAGCACAATTGATTGTATTTTTGTATTGCAGACATTAATTGATAAAATAATACACCAGGAACGTAAAAAATTGTACTGTGCATTTGTAGACTTTAAAAAAGCTTTTGATATGGTATATAGGAATGGTATTTGGTATAAACTAATGCAATATAATTTTTCTTCTAAATTTATTACTATGTTAAAGTCTATGTATAACTCTGTGAAAATTTGTGTAAGGGTGCGAGGTAATGTTACTGATTATTTTGATAGTTATATGGGCGTTAAGCAAGGCGAAACATTGTCTCCCTTGCTTTTTATACTGTTTATAAATGACATGGAAAGGTATATTGCTGATAATAGGGCTGATACAATAACTTTAGAAGAATTGCAAATATTTATGCTGATGTTCGCAGATGATACTGTGTTGTTTTCATATTCGTCTAATGGCTTGCAAATATTATTGAATAAATTAAAGTCATATTGTTTAAAGTGGAATGTCACTGTAAATACTACAAAAACAGTTGCTATGATTTTTAAATTAGGAAATAGGTTTGAGCAAGTTGATTTATATTATCATGATGTAAGGTTAAATGTTGTTAGTAAATTTTGTTATTTAGGTGTAGTTTTGACTGGAAATGGTAAATTTTATAATGCTCAAAAAGCTTTATCAGAACAAGCACTTCGTGCCATATTTACATTGAACTCCTTATTTGATGTTGTACCACTTGGTGTTAACGAGAAGATTAAACTATTTGATTCAATGATTTTACCAATATTAAATTATGGATGCGAAATATGGGGATTCCATAAGGCCCTTGATATTGAGAGGGTATATATTAAATTTTGTAAACAATTATTATGTGTAAGGTCTCAAACTACAAATATAGCTGTTCTTGGTGAACTGGGTAAAGTTCCATTAGATGTGGTTCGTAAAGGGAGAATATTGAAATATTGGTATAGAATTTTGAACTCCCAAGATACATTGATATATAAATGTTTCATCGATCAAGTTAATACTAATTCATTGGGATCTTGGGCTTCGGGTGTGAAAAATCTGCTTGATGAACTAGGTTTTAGTTATTTCTGGAATGATATGTCTGTCACTAGAGTTCAAATAGATAAAGTTGTTGAGAGATTATATGATCAATATTATCAAGTTTTTTATAGTATGTTAGATAATATGCCTAAACTAAGTACATATAAGAAAATTAAAACAAACATATGTCAGGAAAAATATTTATCTTGTGTTGTTAATAATAATCATCGTATTGCTCTCTCAAGATTACGCTGTTCAGCACATAAATTAGCTATTGAGGAAGGTAGATTTCGAAATATAGAACGTTGTAATAGAAAATGTGTGTATTGTAATATGAAGGTAGTAGAAGACGAATATCACTTTGTATTGGTCTGTCCGTTTTATAGAGATGAAAGAAAAGAATGCCTTCCAAAATATTATTGCAATTGGCCATCTTTACAAAAAATTAAAGGATTGTTAGCTTCAAATCAAACAAGTATTCTGTGTAAACTTGCAAAATTTATTTATATAGCAAATAAGAAACGTACCGGATGATATACTTTATTTAGAAATATGTGTTAGTTACCTATTTCAATGATCATGTATTTGTATTTTACAATGTAGCCACATGAAACTAATTGATCTCATACATTGGCCTTTTTTATAACAAGAAAAAAATGATAACATTATATGGCACTGAATTCACGTGCAAAATCAAACTAACATGTATATCATGCATATGACAGTAAAGTATCCACCAATCGACAATCAACACGATAATGTAGGTCAGTGTATCAAATCAATTTTTTCCTGTTATTTTTGGTTTTTGGTGTTGTGTTTTTTTCGTTACTGTTTATGTTTTATATAAACATTGTGTGGGATATATGTCGATATAACGATGCTACTATGTACACATGCTATTGATGTATTAATGTTAATATATGTTGATAGAATAATACTACTAATATACACATGATATAGATGTATTAATACTCATGCTCTTCTCATGTTGTATGTAACCGCCGCAATTGAATGTATGGCGATGAACATGTTTATGTTTATATGCTAATAAAATAATTGAATTGAATTGAATCATTAAGCAATAAAATTGGGCTGAGTTTGGGTTATGCAGTACTTATTTTCAATTACCAATTTATAAAGGAATCATCATTCGGCTAATAAATTGATTGGATTGCAAAATGAATCAATGACATATCTGATTGGCCCCCAAAAACGTGTGAAAACATTGTTATCACATGACATAAATTACTTAACATATTACGTAACAGAAGTATAGATCGATCAATTTAAGTTTTATTACCCTTTAATCAGATTAAGATTCAATTGCATGATGTGAAAACACAAATGACCCTCTTTGGATATATCACACAAAAAAATAAATAAAATGTGGATCATTTGGCCGTAAATTTTACATACAGTTTATTAAGAATTAGCTCTAAAAAGATTGTTTCTTTGTTTAGTTCATTAATTAATTAATTTAACGCTCTTTACATTCAGGAAAACATATTTTATAAAATCATGCCGACCACATAAATTTGTGAAAAACTGCTGATCAGCTAGATATTAATTCAATTTTATTTAAGGCCGTAAAACTTCTTATTCTACATGTTCGGCAAGTTTAACGCTCTTTACATGCAAGCGAGAAAAGGCTGACTATTAAGATACATGTATATAGAGAAAAATGATATTTTGCCGTGAAATTATTATTCATTTTATGTTGTCTGCAAAGTTAGTATATTGTATTTAGTCATGTCAACGCAAAAATAAAATGCTGATCAATTTAATATTAATTCAAATTGAAGCCGTAAAACTCTTCTTTTTCTATATGGTCAGCAAATTTAACCTTCCTTAATTCATTTATTCGTTCGTTCGTTCGTTCGTTCGTTCGTTCGTTCGTTCGTTCGTTCGTTTATTCATTCATTCATTTAAATTTCTGAGACCGTACCATAATCATTTAGCTGTAAAGTTGGGCGGGGTTAGGCTTATGCAGTTCTTATTTTCAATTACCAATGAATTCGGCTAATAAATTGATTGGAATGCAAAATGAATCACTGACATATATCTGATTGGCCCCATATGTATGTTCACACCCCAAAATCTTGTGAAAACATTCCATCAATTAAGTTTTATTACCCTTTAATCAGATTGAGATCGAATTGCATGGTGTGAAAAACACAAATGACCATCTTTGGATATATCACACAAAAACATAAATAAAATGTGGATCAATTAGCCGTAATTTTTACATACAGTTTACGAAGGAAATTAGCTCTAAAAAGGTTGTTTCTTTGTTTAATTCATTAATTAATTAATTTAACGCCCTTTACATTCAGGAAAACATATTTTATTAAATCATGCCGACCATTTAAATTTGTGAAAAACTGCTGATCACCTAGATATTAATTCAATTTTATTTAAGGCCGTAAAACTTCTTATTCTATATGTTCGGTAAATTTAACGCTTTTTACATGCAAGCGAGAAAGATGTACAGAGAAAAATGATATTTTGCCGTGAAATTATAATTCATTTTATGTTGTCTGCAAAGTTAATATAATGTATTAAGTCATGTCAACGATTAAATTAAGTACAAAAATAAAATGCTGATCAATTTAATATTAATTTAAATTGATAAAAGCCGTAAAACTCTTCTTTTTCTATATGATCAGCAAATTAAACCTTCATTCAGGCGAGCAAATGCTGACCACTTAAATATATAGTGAAAATGCTGATTAGGTAGATATATAGAGAAAATTGATATTTTGCAATGAAATTGATATTTATTTTAAACTGTCTGCAAAGTTAATATATTGTATTGTCATGTCGATCATTGAATTTTGTAAAATAAAAAAATATATTTTCGAAATTATGAACAAATAATATATTTTTTTAATATGTTGAAAAATATCTAAAGTGTGTGTATCACCTTACCTGTAATTGGTAAGTATATTTTACCTTTTCGTCATGTCGAATTTTAGCTTTTAAAATTGTCAAAACATTTTCAATCTATTTCATTTTAGTTTTAAAATGTGCACATGAATAACCCTTTGAGAATGTTGTAGGACAATAATATTTAACTCGATGTGCAGATACAGTAAGAAACTCATTCATTCATTCATTCATTCATTCATTCATTCATTCATTCATTCATTCATTCATTCATTCATTCATTCATTCATTCATTCATTCATTCATTCGATGATTACCGTATCAATCACTTGAATGTAAAATTGGGCGGGGTTTAGCTTATGCAGTTCTTATTTTCAGTTACAAAAGAATAAAGGAATTCTCATGCTGATGCTGATGATGATGATGATGATGATGATGATGATGATGATGATGATGATGATGATGATGATGTAGCTGTTGTGTATACATGTATTCATAATGCATTTAAGATTGGTATTGACACATATATGTTATATATGTATTTCAATCAATGTCTTACATTAGAATGTTTGAGGCTGCACTATGTACACAAGTCGATCAGTAATAATTATCATGTTCAATTTATAGTGTTATTAAGAAAAATGCCTCGTCGTCAAAAAATGGGGAGATTACGACAACTTTACTCCTTTACAACAGAACTCATTTACTGCAGCAACCCTTTAATGAAGAACAACTGGCTTATTTGTTAAGCCGCTTTATATTTTATCGACAACATATAAGAATACACCTTAAGGCATATAACTTAACGGACCCCTGTAGCGTTGAATGCCATATATATCGAACACTCGTAGACGCTGTCTTTATCTGATCGCGATCATTCAGGCGCTTTAACTACCTCACTCTTGACATTCATAAATATCAGGTATCCGAAGGTGCTGACTTAATTTGATCGGGGTCATAAGGCGCTTTGACCGCATTACCTCGATCAGAACAAGCGTCTACAAGATAAAGAATCAGGTTCAACATTTCAAAGTTATCTCTTGAAATACAAATGACCAAAATTGCGGAATTGCATTGTTAGAAATCAAGTCGCAACTTTTCGGCCCTATTCGTCAGTCTTCGAATAAGGACCTCGTCGAATATCAAGAATATACCGAACGGATACGGTGTTTCGGTTTAATCTATGATAAGAAACTAAACATGTAAACAAATTTTAATTAATTGCTTGGAGTCGTTGACATTTTTTTAAATATATTAAGTAAAATACCATCTTAAATAAGTAAATTCATAGAAAAAATAAAAACACTACTTACTGAAATAGATGACTGGACTAAAGCATACGGTTTCATAATAAAATCTATCAAAAAGCAAATTATATTTATAGAAAAACAAAGAAATGGTAGCGAAAACATCCAAATTTTCATTGAACTTAATACAAATATCCCGCGAAATTACTAGGAATGAAATTTGATAAAACTTGAACATGGAAAAATCATATCGATGATTTAATAACGCGATGCGAGAAATATCACAATATAATGCGATCAATTAAAGGAAAAGAATGGGGGCGGTGGCTGACAAAAAATGCCTATACATACTTTATGATGTACTTTTACATTGGAAAATTAATTACGGATGTATTATATACTAAAAAAGCCTCTCATAGTAATTACGGGCGCTTACCTAGCTACACACACTGAACAACTACATATAGAAATGAATACGCTGAAATAAGATGTTAAGCGTGAAAAATGCACACTTAAATATTGGACCGTGCAAAAAGCAAAGTCTATAACTTACAAATTAATAGAAAAATATTTGAGGATCCATTCTTTTATAAAGATAGCAAGAAAACACTGTCTCCAGATTAATACAAAAAAATGAAAAACAATAATCGATATATCCCCTTTATATCCCCTGTGCAAGATGGATATATCACACAAAAAAATAAATAAAATGTGGATCATTTAGCCGTAAATTTTACATACAGTTTATGAAGGAAATTAGCTCTAAAAAGATTGTTTCTTTGTCTAGTTCATTAATTAATTAATTTAACGCTCTTTACATTCAGGAAAACATATTTTATAAAATCATGCCGACCATTTAAATTTGTGAAAAACTGCTGATCACCTAGATATTAATTCAATTTTATTTAAGGCCGTAAAACTTCTAATTCTATATGTTCGGTAAATTTAACGCTCTTTACATGCAAGCGAGAAAGATATATAGAGAAAAATGATATTTTGCCTTGAAATTATTATTCATTTTATGTTGTCTGCAAAGTTAATATATTGTATTAAGTCATGTCAACGATTAAATTTAGTACAAAAATAAAATGCTGATCAATTTAATATTAATTATGCCCCCATTTCGAAGAAAAGGGGGTATATTGCTTTGCACTTGTCGGTCCGTCGGTCCGTCGGTCCGTAGACCAAATGGTTTCCGAGTGATAACTAAAGAACCCTTAGGCCTAGGAACTTCAAACTTGGTATGGTGATTGGTCATGACCAGTAGATGACCCCTATTGATTTTGGGGTCAAGGGGTCAAAGGTCAAGGTCACATTAACCTTGTAAGCAAAAACGGTTTCCGATCAATAACTAAAGAACCTTAAGGCCTAGGAACTTCAAACTTGGTATGGTGATTGGTCATGACCAGTAGATGACCCCTATTGATTTTGGGGTCAAAGGGTCAAAGGTCAAGGTCACATTGACCTTGTAAGCAAAAACGGTTTCCGATCAATAACTAAAGAACCTTAAGGCCTAGGAACTTCAAACTTGGTATGGTGATTGGTCATGATTAGTAGATGACCCCTATTGATTTTGGGGTCAAAGGTCAAGGTCACATTGACCTTGTAAGCAATAACTGTTTCTGATCAATAACTAAAGAACTTTAAGGCCTAGGAACTTCAAACTTGGTATGGTGATTGGTCATGATCAGTAAATGACCCCTATTGATTTTGGGGTCAAGGGGTCAAAGGTCAAGGTCACATTGACCTTGTAAGCAAAAACGGTTTCCGATCAATAACTAAAGAACCTTAAGGCCTAGGAACTTCAAACTTGGTATGGTGATTGGTCATGACCAGTAGATGACCCATATTGATTTTGGGGTCACAGGGTCAAAGGTCAAGGTCACATTGACCTTGTAAGCAAAAACGGTTTCCGATCAATAACTAAAGAACCTTAAGGCCTAGGAACTTCAAACTTAGTATGGTGATTGGTCATGATCAGTAAATGACCCCTATTGATTTTGGGGTCAAGGGGTCAAAGGTCAAGGTCATATTGACCTTGTAAGCAATAACGGTTTCTGATCAATAACTAAAGAACTTTAAGGCCTAGGAACTTCAAACTTGGTATGGTGATTGGTCATGATCAGTTGATGACCCCTATTGATTTTGGGGTCAAGGGGTCAAAGGTCAAGGTTACATTGACCTCTTGGGTAAAAACGGTTTCTGATCATTTACAAAAGAACCCTTAGGCCTAGGATCTTCAAACTTGGTATGGTGATTGGTCATGACCAGCAGATGACCCCTATTGATTTTGGGGTTAAGGGGTCAAAGGTCAAGGTAACATTGACCTTGTAGGTAAAAACAATTTCCGATCAATAACGAAAGAACCCTTAGGCCTAGGAACTTCAAACTTGGTATGGTGATTGGTCATGACCAGCAGATGACCCCTATTGATTTTCGGGTTAAGGGGTCAAAGGTCAAGGTCACAATGACTTTGTAGGCAAAAACGGTTTCCGATCAATAACGAAAGAACCCTTAGGCCTAGGGACTTCAAACTTGATATGGTGATTGGTCATGATCAGTAGATGACCCCTATTGATTTTGGGGTCAAGGGGTCAAAGGTCAAGGTCACATTTACCTCTTAGGAAAAAAAAACAGTTTCCGATTAATAACTAAAGAACCCTTAGGCCTAGGAACTTCAAACTCGGTATGGTGATTGGTCATGACCACTAGATGACCCCTATTCATATTGGGGTTAAGGGGTCAAAGGGCAAGGTCACATTGACCTTGTAGGTAAAAATGCTTTCAAATCAATAACTTAAAAAACCCTTTGGCCTAGGAACTTCAAACATGGTATGGTGATTGGTCATGACCAGCAGATGACCTATTGATTTTGGGGTCAAGGGGTCAAAGGTCAAGGTCACATTGATGTTGTATGTTAAAACGGTTTCCGATCAATTAACTAAAAACGCTTAGGCCTAGGAACTTCAAACTTTGTATGATGATTGGTCGTGACGAGGAGATTACCCCTATTGAGTTTGGGTCAAGGGGTCAAAGGTTAAGGTCATGACCAGTAGATACTTGATAACCCTTATTAATTGTTTGATCACTGTGTCAGAAGTCATGCATAATAACCTTTTCACATGACTAATTGGCTGCTTATAGGGGGCATTCATGTTTTACAAACATATCTTGTTTAAATTGATAAAAGCCGTAAAACTCTTCTTTTTTCTATATGATCAGCAAATTTAACCTTCATTCAGGCGAGCAAATGCTGACCACTTAACTATATAGTGAAAATGCTGATTAGGTAGATATATAGAAAAAATTGATATTTTGCAATGAAATTGATATTTATTTTAAACTGTCTGCAAAGTTAATATATTGTATTAAGTCATGTCGATCATTGAATTTAGTAAAATAAAAAAATATATTTTCGAAATTATGAACAAATAATATATTTTTTTAATATGTTGAAAAATATCTAAAGTGTATGTATCACCTTACCTGTAATTGGTAAGTATATTTTACCTTTTCGTCATGTCGAATTTTAGCTTTTAAAATTGTCAAAACGTTTTCAATCTATTTCATTTTAGTTTTAAAATGTGCACATGAATAACCCTTTGAGAATGTTGTAGGACAATAATATTTAACTCGATTTGAAGATACAGTAAGAAATTCATTCATTCATTCATTCATTCATTCATTCATTCATTCATCCATCCATTCATTCATTCATTCATTCATTCATTCATTCATTCATTCATTCATTCAATGGTATTCGATGATTACCGTATCAACCACTTGAATGTAAAATTGGGCGGGGTTAAGCTTATGCAGTTCTTATTTTCAGTTACCAAAGAATAAAGGAATTCTCATGCTGATGCTGATGCTGCTGATGATGATGATGCTGATGATGATGATGATGATGATGATGATGATGATGATGATGATGATGATGTGTATACATGTATTCATAATGCATTTTAGATTGGTATTGTCACATATATGTTATATATGTATTTCAATCAATGTCTTACGGCTGCACTATGTACACAAGTCGATCAGTAATAATTATCATGTTCAATTTATAGTGCTATTAAGAAAAATGCCTCGTCGTCAAAAATTGGGGGAGATTACGACAACTTAACACCTGTACAACAGAACTCCTTTACCGCAGCAACCCTTTAATGAAGAACAACAGCTTCCGATAATCTGGCTTTATATTTTATCGACAGCATATAAGAATACACCTTAAGGCAAATAACGGACCCCTGTAGCGTTGAATGCCATATATATCGAACACTCGTAGACGCTGTCTTTATCTGATCGCGATCACTCAGGCGCTTTAACTACCTTACTCTTGACAATCATAAATATCAGGCATCCGAAGGTGCTGTCTTAATCTGATCGGGGTCATAAGGCGTTTTGACCGCATTACCTCGATCAGAACAAGCATCTATAAGATAAAGAATCAGGTTCAACATTTCATCATTCATCATAGCTTAAGTTGGGAAACCGAGACGGGAACACACGCATACATTCCTGCTAGAAATATTGCGCACGAACAATCACATCTTTATAAGGTTGAGAAGCCGGGCAGGGAACACACATACACACAAAAAAAATAGAAAAAACCGGGAGCGGCAAAATAAAGACGAGTTTCACGCAACTTCAGTGATGTCGCAAACAATCATTTATCGAGACATTTTTTATGGCAACTTTACTAACAGATAGGCTTTTTAACAGATTGCATTTAAGGAAAAAAATTCCACTTTATAATATGTATAAGTGGCAGTTTTAAATATATGTTATATAGTAAGCAGAAGTAAAATATCGTCTGCATATCGTGAAGAAAGGGTGCCAGCGCAATGTCGTAGAACGTTCATTCTGTTCCACTTGGGTGTATTTAAAACAAATAGCTATTCTTACGAACCAAATTTTACAATACAATATTTAAATAAGTATAGGTTAAAGTTTATTAGTACGTACTACATAAATAATTGGTAAGGTGCGCGCAGCGCAAAAAAAACTAATAAAATGAATGAAATAGAATGATGAATGGATGAATGAATGAAAGAATGAATGAATGAATGAATGAATGAATGAATGAATGAATGAATGAATGAATGAAATAAATAAATAATAAATAAATAAATAAATAAATAAATAAATAAATATTATTATGAATGAATGAATGAGTGAATGAGTGAATGAATGAATGAATAAATAAATTATATATATATATATATATATATATATATATATATATATATATATATATATATATTATATATATATATATATATATATATATTATATATATATATATTTAATATTTATTTTTTCATTTATTACTTTGCGTGCACGACTATATTTATCTGCGCGTTTTCATAGACGTTAACAATTTTAAAGCCATTAAAGCCATTATACTTGAAATTTTTGCATAAGACAGACAGGCAGACTTTCACGCAAGGTATTACAAATACAACATGAGGATGTATGCAAATAACACAAATTAAGCAATATATGGTTCCGGTAGAGATCAGCAATAGAAAAAAGGGGAAAAAATAAAATAGAAAAACAATTATTTTATGCATTCAGTATCATATATCAGATGATATAAGATTATAAGAATAATCAAAGATGGCATTGATTATGTTAATGTCTCAAACTAATTAAATACATACACACCACTAATTATTATTAACTGATAGGCGTGGTCAAGATCTACTAATTGACCAGTCGCAAAAGGCAGCGCGTGATCACCTGATTTCATTGGATAACCTCTAAAACGGTCAAAATTATCTGATTGGTAGCATATCGACGGTCCAGCGATTCCCGTCTTAATGCAAATGAGAGCAACGAGGCAGTAAATTTTATTGTGGCTTTAAGGATATTTTATATCTTTTTCCGGTGAACCTAAGCACACAAAATAAAGGATATTCGGGAAAATAAACTTGCTGTAACAAATTCAAATTACTTTTCCCCATAGGTTCTTAAGGTTAAGATGTTCTGAAGCTTTCAAATTATTTTCCAGAAAATGATGGCGAATAGAAAGACTGATATTTCCTACAACTATATTGCCGGTCCCGTGGTAAACGCACATCTTAACAACCTCAACAGAAATATTTCCGCCATTGCTCTGGTCTTTGGTTGATAACGAATAATTAACAGTGCAATTTTTATTGCAGTCAAAAAACAGTAAAAGTTAACAAATTAACATTTAAAAATAAAAATCACCATCATCTTCAAAATAACCGGGTTTATAGGAATGCGTTTCTTTTACACTATTTATGATACAATCATTATTTATCTTACACACATATATATATGTACATTAGTACTTTTTCCTATATACCAATACCAAGGTTATTCGAAAGCATCTTAGATCAATAATCATTAAAGTCGCTAACAATTCGTCTGCTAATTACCGATAACAAACGGTATCGCTGAGATCTTGTGTTTTGGCATAGCAAGAGTTCTGAAGATATCTCATATTGCAGAGAAATATATATACAATGCATTCAAAGCTATTTCTTCTTCATTTGTCCGTATTAGTTTCTACACATATATGACTGATACGCGGCGTATGAAAACTGTTTTTTTTCACAAGTTTCATAGATTACTTTTAACGTAAACTATTTCTGTGAAATATTCACTATTTTGCAGGGAGAATGTAAACTTCAAGATCATTAAATGCTTTTATAGATTGCTCTGTCCGTTTGTTTGTTATAATAGATATAATTTACATGTGTGTTGCACAAATCAAATAAAATCTCTTTTTTTTCATAATTGCAATAATCAAGTTTGACTTTATTTGTTAAGATATTTTTATGAAAACATATACCATATTGTTTAACATATGTACTTTAAGATAAATGAATGTATTATTAGATATATCTGTCCGTTTATCCATGCTAGAGTCCAGAATTAAATTAATAATTGGAAAAAACGCGCGCTGCAAATAAAACGCTTTTCATGATGTTTTATTCTTACGCAGAACGTTATTTACAAAGGCATAAGTTATTCAATATATTGTAGAGACGAATGTATATGTCAAGATACTGAAATACATCTTAAAACAACTCTGCCAGTTTGTCTGCTATAATACACATACTTACATATTTCAGGAAAGTCGGACAATGCATATAAAATCGGTGAATTTCATTTTTTTATTATCAAGTTTGCCATTATTTATTAAGATATCGTCATGAAACATATATCATATTTTAGGGACATTTGGAAACTTAAAGTCAACTAAAGGCAACACTAATATATTTGTCCGTTTAAGCGTGATATTGTCCAGAAATACATTCATAACGAAAGGGGGGGGGCACTCGGCGCGGCTAATAAAGAAAAACAGTGATTTTCTTGATATTCAATTCTTACAAAGGACGTTAGTTACTATGTTTCTGTTGCGGAAACAACTCTGTCCGTTTGCCTGCTAAATAGCCACACTAACATACATAAATTTTAGAAAAGTCGGACAATTCAGACAAATCGGTGTATTTCATAATTTTCAATAATCAAGTTTGGCTTTATTTGTAAAGATGTCTTTATGAAACATATACCATATTGTTTAACATATGTACTTTAAGATAAATGAATATATTATTGAATATATCTGTCCGTTTATCCATGCTAGTGTCAACAATTACATTAATAATTGGAAAAACGCGCGCTGCAAATAAAAACGCTTTTCATGATATTTTATTCTTACGCAGGACGTTATTTACAAAGGCATAAGTTATTCAATATATTGTAGAGGACGAATGTATATGTCAAGATACTGAAATACATCTTAAAACAACTCTGCCAGTTTGTCTGCTATAATACACATACTTACATATTTTAGGAAAGTCGGACAATGCATATAAAATCGGTGTATTTCATTTTTTTATTATCAAGTTTGCCATTATTTATTAAGATATCGTCATGAAACATATATCCATATTGTAGGGGACATCTGGAAACTTAAAGTCAACTAAAGGCAACACTAATATCTTTGTCAGTTTAAGCGTGATATTGTCCAGAAATACATTCATAACGAAGGGGGGGGGGGGCACTCGCGCGGCTAATAAAAAACAGTGTTTTTCTTGATATTCAATTCTTACAAAGGACGTTAGTTACTATGTTTCTGTTGCGGAAACAACTCTGTCCGTTTGCCTGCTAAAATAACCACACTAACATGCATAAATTTTATAAAAGTCGGACAATTCAGACAAATCGGTGTATTTCATAATTTTCAATCAAGTTTGGCTTTATTTGTAAAGATGTCTTTATGAAACATATACCATATTGTTTAACTTTAAGATAAATGAATGTATTATTAGATATATCTGTCCGTTTATCCATGCTAGTGTCAACAATTACATTAATAATTGGAAAAACGCGCGCTGCAAATAAAAACGCTTTTCGTGATATTTTATTCTTACGCAGGACGTTATTTAGATGTCTTTTTGAAACACATTCAATATTGTAGGGACACATGTATTCTTTAAGATAAATAAACGCGATTATAAATATATTTGTCCGTTGTTCTATGCTATACCTCAGAAATGCAGGGATTATTCGGACAATACAAGCAAATCGGTGTTTTTCATCATTTTTAATTTTTATGTGTTGATTAATTCAGAAAAGTATCTTCATTAAACATAAATCCTATTGTAGGGAAACATACGGCGTATATACATTACGATAAATGAATGCATTCCTATAGACCCTTTCATTTAAGCGATAACAGTCAGGGAAGAGTTACTTCCCTTACCGGATGTGACGTAAATGGGGGATAAAACTATGCAGGCCGCATAGAATGTTAGCTTATTGAAAAGTTAAATACGTAAATACTGATCGTTCAATTATGATTCTACCATGTAAAACTTACGCATGCATACATAAATTCAATATCAAGACAATAGAAAAAAATACAAAAACAAAGATTGAGATTAATTCTCGCTACGGAGTGAAACAGCGAAATTTCAAAGTGAATATATTCATTAGATCTAGATTTCCTCTAATGCCAGGATAAGAAGCTAGTAACTAAATCAAATTTTTATACTTTATAAACATAATTGCCTATTATAAATTTAAATGGTCATTTTCTAGTTTTCTGTGTTATTTTCAGTCATTTAGAAAATTCCGGCGTATTTGTGATAAGATTGCCAATGTCTTTAAATGATTGTTTTTCAAGCTTTAATAGAACAATAACAGAATGCATTCTGCCATTACTTACTGATTCTTTTTCATTATGCCGTATAAATAATATTTCAAAGAACCAGTGAAGGATATAATTTTATAAATATTCCGGAAAGAAGGAAAACCATCTGGCAATGACTTTTATAATTTTAGATTCGCAGCAGAAGATATTAAGATAATTTTGATATTAAAAATCTATTCTTATGATTATAATAATAGACACCTTTTCCCAGTTACTTATTTCATAGATAAAAAGATGTGTATATATAAGCGCCACTGGGCCGTAACATATTAATTAACAGGGTGCATATGTTGTATATACACGCGGCCCTTAATTGGCTGTGATATCATAAATCACCAAGTGCATTTTTTAGAGTTATAACATTACATCAGATTACGTCACTTTTGTTAGTTGTCAAAATATTTATGGTCCGAATTTTGTTATGGATCATCCTAGGGACATTATTGGTCATGCCTTACTGATTTAATACTCGATCCAGAGTCCTACCTACTGGCACAGTCAAAAATACATAAAATTATAATTCAGTTAATAACGAATTAACGAATTTCTGTGAACGTGTTGAGAGTGCATTTTTGCAGACACAAATAGTATACAGTCAAGTACATTCAAAAGAATTTTACTTGTTATGCCTTTACATTTTTTTTTTTTTTGGAAATTACATAGATTTATGTTGTTTTTTTTGTCTTAGTAATGCTTAAATCAAAATGATTTTTTATAAGTTACCAGTATCTTGCAATTAATTATTACGCAGTCGTGTTTCGAAACTACAGAATCCTTACATTTTTGAAACTCAAAAAATCTTTTGGGTATTGTATATTAGCAGAGACATAGATACATTATCTATATCTCTGGTATTAGCACGTTAGTAGGATTTAACTGCCTGGTAAAATTTTCATTATTAAGAATCTAACGAAAATGGTAATCATGATCAGTTACCCAGCAATATATGGTCTATTATTAAAAC